>NC_137542.1:1922929-1987929 GCF_963082525.1 Nesoenas mayeri
TGTTGTTTCTGGTGCACAGCTTTCAAAAAGTTAAGTTCTACGTCAATCCAAGTAACCTTTTAATTAGAATCTTGATGAAGAAGCGGAATGCGCATGAGGTTCTTGTTTGAGGTGGTGCACGCTGCTGAAGCCTCTGAGATTTTTGTCAGAAAATAAAGTAAAACGGTTTCAGGAGAGAGGGGGGAAAAGCTTTCAGAAGACAGGAGGGGTTCTATAAGGTGTCACTGAAAGGTGTCAACTGTTGGGTTCGTTCCTTCATGGGCTCATGGACCCCAAAGCTGCGTGCGCTTAGTGAAGAAGAGCAGAACCTGTTATCGCAGCCTGGGCAGTTGTTACGAGTGGATTATTCACTCCGTCTGGGGTGGATTATTCACTCCGTCTGGGGTGGATTATTCACCCCATGTGGGGTGGATTCGCTTCGATTCAGCCCCCAGTGATTCCTCTGGATTCACATCAGGGAGAGGCGGTGGGGCTGAGGTTTATCAAACAACATCTGCAGCGGCGTTTGAACACGAACCCAGTTCTCTTCTGTTTATTGGCAGAATTAAGTTAACGCTATGGTTCGGTTTCTTATATTTTGCTTGCTGCGAGAAGTAATGTTCTGCTGAAAATCCTGGTGAAAAATCGCTACCAAGAGCACAGCACATAACCGAGGGAGCGAAATCGCTGCGATTCACAGACGTGTTTATTCAGTTTTGGCCTTGGGAACAAACATCATAAAACAGGATTGCAGATCTTACACATAGACATATTTGGGTTGCTAATTATAGATAGATGTAAAACATGAATTCGTTTCAAAACTTTTCAGCAGTAAACTCAAAATGTGGTAACAGATTATCTGCTCTGGTTATTTTTTTAGCCCTGAACATTGATTTGTTTAGTATAGCTGCGCTAGCATCAAATTAACAAATAGCGAAGTAAAACATACTAATGGCATATTTTGTGCTTTCCAGCACAAAGACACTGTATGTGGTGAAATAAGATGGATACAGTTGTGCACGCAAATAGATACGGACCAAATGCAGCGAGGAATTAAAAGGCAGTAACAGAAAGGAAATGAAGAGTTTATTGTTTTTATAGCTCTAATATCCATTAAAAGTTAGTAACACAGCAGGTGACAGTTCGGGTAAGTGTAAAGTGAATGTTTTGAAATAAATAGCAGTTGGATGACCTGGGATGTCAGGGCTCTAGACAAGGGTGTGTGTTTGTCAATATATCCTACATGTTTTACAGACTCCTCAGGGAACGGGGGAAGATACAATTTCACCTTTTCTGTGCCAAAACATTTTAATTATATCTTCTTCCAAGTACAGCGGTTCAGTAACCAAGGAGCTGACATTGATGCATGTGTTGATAAAGCTGCAAACATTCAAAATGAGATTAACAAAGATTTTGAGGAAAGGGTGACAGCTAATTTTGCACAGTATTCTGCATCTAATTCAGGTCAGTGTAATGATAGAATATTTTATAACTGTTGTGTCATCCGGAGGGACTTTTATGATGCTTTGTGTTTTTGAGAATTTGTCTATATGAAAGTATAGTTCTTAATGCATCGCTCAAACAGGTTAAAAATTTTTTTGTTGAACATCTATTGGTTGTAGCCACAAACAGGAATAAAACATAATAAAATATAAACAGCATTTAGAAGCAATTTTATATATCCATCAGCATTCATCACAGTAATAGGTTCCTTTTGTCTAATTCACCTTGAAAGTATTGACTTCAGATGCGAAATGGATCCAAAACTACCGTTACCCGTTGTGCAGCGCCAGTAAATATTTGCAAAAAGATCGGACGGAAAGTTATATTAAGTGTATTTAAATAATCAAACTGTAGTTTCTTTGTATTGTGTGAGACCTTTTGAGAACATCTCAATGTATTTCTGCCCCATTCTCCTCCCCGTTTGAAGGCAACTGACATTCTTCTTTCACTTTTCTTTTTTGTTTGTGAAATTTTCGTCTTCTTTTTTTTTTACCCACTCACTTCTCCATCTGCTTTCACTTTTGTTTGCTTGGGCCGTCTCTCATCCCAACTTGATAATGAGGAATGCGGTGTGACCCTGACCTCTATCAGCCCATGCATGACCTTCTGACTCCCCCACATAACCTCTGACCTTCTCTTTGACAGCTTGATTAATTACCCTGTGTTATGATTTATGAGTAAGTGCTATGTAAAAATAATAGACAACAGGTGGTCCTCTAAAAACTTTTTGTGGCATGTTTTCTTTTCCTGCCTAACTTGATGAGCTATTTTAAGTCGGGAACTTGGTGGGACAATGTGTGTTTGGCAGCAACACGGCATTTTTACACACTTGGACACAGCGCTGGAATTCAGGGACCCGAGGTGTAACCGGGATGGAAATATCGCAAAGTATTAGCAGGGGTGCGGTTGCCAAAAAATGTGCACGGGGTGGAAACAGAAAGCGGAGTCAAGTGAGTTTTCAGGCGTTTCAGTCTCAGGTCACGTCTTGAGAAAATTGCTCAAATAATGGAGGGGGCATTTTTCAAGCTGAGCGGCATCTCCAGCAGCTACGTTTACTTTAACGCTTCGCTAGTGACTTCTGATGGGTTGTCATGACCTCATCCCACCGTTGCACCTATGGTGTCGCAACGGTGACACAGACGCGCCCTCCCCGTGGAAAAGATGGGGTGTGGACAGAAGATGCGTCTTTCAGAAAGACAAACGGACATCGCTGTGTCCGCCGTCACTATGGGCAGAGCTGAGCACTTTTCAGTCGCTTTTCCCCCCCTACCCGGGAATTAACTCCGGTCTTGTTGCCAGCTATCTAAATAGAAGCCTGAACTTGAAAATCCAGGTTGATAAAGCTTAGGAAAATGATCTCTTTCAGACCCTTGCTCGCGGTCCTAAAAGATAGTTACACAGGTCAAAAGATTCCTCTCCAGCTCTGACCTCTCTGGTCACATATGGTGCCCCATCTTGGTGGATTAATATGCAGAGCTGAATGCTTTCAGCTTGTTATTCATGTGGCCAAGAAGAAGAGGTTTCAAAAGATTTGGATTTTACCTCAAATACTTCGGGGTTCCTTTTATTTTTTAGCCTTACTCTTGCTGTCAGAGGCAATAATATTGGTGTTCCTTCCATTTCGAACATCTCGCTTGAGCTTCCAGTAAGAGGTAGAAAGTACCGCTCCATTTCTGGACGTGGAAAAAAGCCCCTTCTGCATTGTTCTGGCTTTGTAGTAAAGGTATTGTAACCAAGATTCGTGATTCTTTCCAACACTTGACTTTGTCAGCCTGCTTTTCCTTTTGCCGTCATGTGCTGGCTCAGTCATAAGTGTTAATTCTGTTTGTATTTATGCACCTGAAAGTGGACTTTGCACACAGCCTCCAGTAGCTACCTGGAGGATACTTTCTATAGGTTACACTTTACTTACCTTGCAGCATTGAAATTTGGGGAAATAGCCGTTAATTGGGTGTTTTAGTCTGAGAGAGAGACTGTAATCGTAGCCACTGAACTAGCAGATTAGAGGCTGGAACTCGTATTTATCAGTGTCTGCCCTGATTATTGCGTCTCATCGCAGACGCGCTAACGGGGGGTGCGGGCAGACCTTGGCTGCTGTGCAACATCTGTATTCTCAGAGCGCAGGGATGGGCTTCTTCAGTCAGCTGGAGGCTGGCGGAGGGGGGTGCACCAAAGCTTAGCTTTTTCACGTGAAAAAAACTTCACTATTACGTGCGTTGGCAACACTCTTAATGTTTTACTGGTGGTGGCTTTGAAAACTCCCCTGGACGATGCCATTTCCATCACAAATCACTATGTTTTAATAGTGCTATAACCTCATGGTAACCAATACTGAGATTTTTAATATCGTGAGGTATATACTTCTGAATATGACTTTCATTTTAAAATATAGTTTCTAATGAATGTGATTTTGTCTTCGCTAAGCAGTCATGCCAAAGACTATGTATCTTGCCTGTTATTGACGTTTGCTAAAAGCCCGTTTTTTAGATATTAGTGGTTTTATGCACTCAGTTTTGCATTGAGTCTGCTCAACCCCTCTGTGTCAGTGAGTTGCTCCACCTTTTATTTAATTTTCTAATGGCACTAAAGTTTAATGGTGCAGCTGTGCCCATGCGAAATACAGGTTTTTAAAAACAAATTGAACCTAAAAGTTGCATATTTTACATAGATGTTATTTAGAGCTGGGTATTAATTTTCATTAGCGAACACTTGGGCTAAGGCTAAATGAGAGAAGTTGTAATTGGGTACAATTTTACCAGTCGTTTTAGGTTTTTTGAGTTGGTTTATACGTGTTACCATCAAATCTTCTTGCTCATGCCCTTGTTTACCTCTCGCAGTTCAGGATACAGAAGTACAAGGGAAGGGGAATACGCTACATCATGTAAGCGAAACAATCTGAAAAGAGATTACTTTCCCAAGAGAAAACTATATGATTTGTAAGAACTTTCTTTTCTCGATTATGGGAAAACCCGTATCAGTTATTACTTAATTATTTTAATTGTACTGATAGTAACGGCCTGCTATCTGGGAGAAATTTTTTTTGAAGTCTAAAGGGACACGTGTTACGCTGCCTAAAATATAATTGATAAAAATCTTTTAATTGATTTATGAAATAGTGAATTTAAAAATGGAATCATATTTCATCTGTTGATGTCTATGTGAAAAATTGACATTGTGTCCTCATAAAATTGGACAAATGAGTCATGTAATTTTCAGTTACATAATCAATAACTTAGACAAATTCTGCTTCTTTGATGATTTATGTGTCTGTTTTGTGGTCAGCCTGAAGTGGACACAGAGTTTCAAAATCACTGTAGCACTAGTAGACCTGTAATAAACGCATGAATTTTGCATTTGGCATTGTATAGAAAGCAAAACGAATCGATGCACAGGACGGCTCTGCTCAGAACGAGAAGAGAAAACAGCACGGGGAGCCCCAAAAAACAGCAAAATGCCACAAAAACGTGGTCCCAGTGAGCTCAAAAGTCACCCTGAGACATGTAATTTAGTGATGTCTGTGCGTGTTACTCTCCCCTGCGTCGGATTTTGGGCTTTTAATGTTCCACGACGGAAGTTTTCACGTGTTGATAGCACAGTGCTGCGTGTTAACGTGCCCAGCCGTGGCGCGGGTGGATTTTAATACTTATCTTCTGATTTAAGAAAAAAAATTTAAAATATTTTTTCCAACTTAAAACTCATCATCCTCTTAATTTTTAATTTTCCTCTGCTGTTTACGCGTTTATTTGCCCGTTTGTTGGTATTTGCCCCATCTCGGTGTGCTGGCCGGCGGGGATGTGACAGGAGGCCGCTCGCTGCCGGCGCCGCGTCGAGCGAGGAGCCAATTTTCTCTTTGGCCTACGGTGACCTTTTTTTTGACTACGTCCCTCACGCCAGAGGCAGCGTCCTGAATGCCTCTGTTTCACCCTGTTTAGCAGAGTGCAACCGTGCCCTTTAACTTGGTTCTTTTCGGTGGGAGGAGAAGCCACGGCAAGCGTTTTGAGAAGGGCACAAGGACGAGGGGTAGGAACTCCCTTCAGATGCGATTTTGATAACTAGTCGAGTGTGTCCAACTGTAGAAAATCACCGAGTGACAATCTGTCTACCTGACAGTGGCCACAATGCGCTACAAGGTTTGTGAATGGCTCTAACAGATTAGAATAAAGCGAGCCCAAATAAAGTATCTTTTGTTGGCCTGGGCTTGGTTTGCTCAGGCCGGCCTAGGTATGGGGACCTCTTTGATCCTCGTGGTAGCCCAAGTGCAAAATGAAGCACCGAGTGAAAAGCTGCAATAAAGCTGTTCAGCTAGATAATTAATATAGACGTTTCCAAAAAGTAAATCTTTGTTAGAATTTACTTTTAAAGGACAGCTTGGTTTTGACTGGGAACCCACGGTGACTTTAAGGACTCATCTGTGAGGCGCACGTGCTTCTCTTTTCTCCCCGCGACGGCCATTGTATCTTCCGCTAATATCACAATCCTTGTGTGATTTGCCGTCATTTAAAAAATCATAATAAAATGATTGGGTGATTTATTCAGGATTTGTTTGTCATTCATAAATTAATGTATATTTCAACCGAGGCACAAAAATGCACCTGGTATGTTCAAAAGCGTCCCGCGGATCACGAGTTTTCTCCGGGTTTGTTGAAAGCGGGACACGATGCCAGTGAAGTTTTAGGGCAGATTTAAAGATGTGCTTGAAAGTCATCCCCACGGTAAAAGAGTCGACTTGTGAGCAATACCACTGAATCGGTTTGGGTATTGATTCATTGTTACTGCCGCTATTGGCTTTTGCCTGGTGTGCTTATTGTCAGCCAGACAAAAGGTTTTACTGTTTTAAACAGCAGGGAATAATTTTCACATGCTTTCTTTTATATATATATATATATATATATATATATATACACATATATGAAATCCCTCCATCCTTTTTATTTTAAAGTTTTTTATTGGCTGGGTATAAAGCATTTTATTCATCATTATGTAGAGTTCTTAAAATAATATTTTGCTTTTAGTTCTCATACTCTTTTCTGAAAAAGTCGTATAAAGTGCTTATGAATAAAACAACATATTAAATTATTTTAAAGGTGAAACGGGAAACTTTTCTGCTGCTGAGGGATGTGTATGAGCATAAGTGCACACACAGACACATACTCGCACATCAATATCCCTTTAATGACAGAAGTGAAACAAACAGAATATTCTTAAAAATACCCTTCTATAAATTACGTTGTGCGAAGTTACTGAAATAAATATAAAATTTTTAAGAGCATTAAAGCACATGCAAAGTGTTTTCACGCATTGAATCTCCTTTTTCATATTTTTGTCTGTCTCTTCTAAAACAGGAAGGCTATGGAGTAATAGTACTGAATCCCAATGAGAACTATATTGAAGTGGAGAAGACAAAAGCCCAAGTACAGCCGTCTTCTGATAGCTCAGATGAACCTGCGGAAAAGAGGGAAAGAAAAGACAAAATCCAGAAGGAAACAAAGAAGCGACGTGACTTCTACGAAAAGTACCGAAATCCACAAAAAGAAAAAGAAACTACGCAGATGTATATTAGAGTAAGTTTCTTTTTGTGTTTTTTTTTTTCCTCCCTTCTTTAATGATTTATAGACGAGTTTACTGCCCCTATTATTTAATAAACAGTGCACTTTTTAAAAGAGAAACACATTACCAAGATGGCATTCGAGAGTTCTTATGGAGTTCCTAGCTCTTTATTGATATTTTTGTCACTTATTGAATGTGAAGTTTTGGTAGAGTTACAAAACATTCCTTTCTGATTTCAAAGGGGAACATCAAATAAACCCCAGAGGAACTCAATGGTGCTATCAAGAAAGAGGATGATTTAAGAAGACTTTGTAAAAATAATTCTATAAACAGAGGTGTACATAAGAAACACTTTCTAGAGCAGCTTAAGTAATGTATTGGCTTCACAGGTCATGCATGCGTTGTGTTGTATTGTCTTATACTGGGGAGACAGTAGTTACAGGCTGATATTTTTTAACATATTACCTGCTGAATTAATAATCTATTGCGGAAAATACCTGTGTTCATCTCGTGCGGTAGCAGATTTACCTTATAATGCGTTGTTTTCATGTGAGCAGCCATCCATTGTGTTTCAGCTGAACTTCTGAAGGCAGATAAAGGAGGAGAGTTATTAATATCTTAATAAATATTTAAGCTAGAGTAGTTCGAGAATGGGGTAATAAGGAAACTCCGTCCCTTGCTCTTTTCTTACTCAGTGAACCTTTGCACTTTGTAATGCTACCAGCATGGGATCGTTACAACAGCGCTACCCGAGGATTTCAGATTCTGCAGGGGGCACAAACAATATTATTTGCACTTTGACACATTCTGCTTCATATACATACCATGCATTATACATTCGAGACCGAGTCACGCGATTTTCAAAACCTTTATTATGGAAGTTAGTGTTTCCATTCGACGGTAAAACATGTCAGAAGCACCGCGGTGTAGTTAAAACAGTAAAAATATATATGCCTTTCTGGTGAAAACAGGAAAACCCAGCAAAAGATAGGTTGAAATAATCTTACATTTTAATATCTTCCTATTAATTGTGGTTTAGAGTAGCAGCTCTTGTAGGAGAAATAACAGCTGTGCTGGCTGGTTTAAAAGGTTTGTAACCTGGAAGCAAGACTATCACTAATATTATTGTGTCTCTTGAGAAACATCTCACTACTGATGATGGGAAACAAAAGGACATTTACACATATTCAGGTAGTCACCACAGGCCACAGTTTTTTCTGTCTGCTGCTTTTTTTGGAAGATTCCACCACTCAAACCCTGCTTCTTAAGAGGGGCAGCCAGTTTTGTCTTGAGGTCCATCAGAAACCGGTGGACAATGTTGCTGTATATTTAGTCAGCACACTGGTCCGGTGTCCCCTTGGTGGAAATGAACCTATTTTTTGATACCTTTTTAGCGGTTCCACCTTCTCGTGGCTCTTTTGCTTGATGAGGCATGAAATTTGGCTTCAGGAGGTTTGACCCCCGAAATACAAAATGCGTGACTCCATCTCCATGCCTCAACGTGACTGCCGACTTTTGCTTCATTTCAATCTCTTCAGACCAAGGAATGAAGTAGCATAAGTTTTAGTGAAAGTGTGGGTGGTGGTGAATTAACTAAAATCGTGTTTTCTGTTGGGGTTTTATTCTGAAAGAATCCTCTGGAGTTTTTCCTTTAATAGGCTCTAGTACGGAGAATTTTTTGAAAAACGTCCCTTTTTCAGCATGTAGCGGGACAAATGGCCACAATGCCCTATTTGCGATGTATTTCTCGCCTCTTGGATCCATAGGTTTACATGTGTTATAGGAATCGCCCTTCGTTTCTGGGCTCTTGAAATAAAACGTGTTCGCTCCACGGAAATATTTAAGGGTGTTCTATGCTTCGTAATTATCTCATCAAAGGGTTTTGAAAAACCTGAGCAAACCTCACATCATCTTTGCCAAGCGGGGGAAATGGGTACAGAAAGACTAAATGAAATATATCCTCACAACAAGGCATCGACTTGTTCTCTTAGGGTCATTGAGATCTGTTGCGATCTGATTAAAAAAAAATGCCATTTAAACGAATTAAAGCTTTCCGGGTGATGCTTCCACTTGTGCAGTTAGGTTTTCCAAGAACTGGAAAAATGGAACTCTTCCATGGTAAATTTATTTAAATATTTTCTGTATTTTCATAAGGGGGAAAGAAAAAAAAAAAAAAAGAAAATATCTGGGATATGCAAAAATATATAAAAGCAGCGTCTTAAAACACAAAATCTCAAATTGCACTGTAGTTTTATACCAAATAAGCATAAATAAAAACGACTATGGGAGCATGTAGTGCATTAAGCGTAGTGCTTGAAAGATCAAAGTACTTATTGTTTCATGCTGGAAGTTTCCTTAACTATGAAATAATGTACTTTCTGTCATACATTATAGCTTGTTAGAGATACTGATTTGGTCTGGGCAATAAACATCATGTCAAACATTATGGCAGAAAAACCTGGTTAATATGTTTTGTAATAAGACAGAATTTTTTGTTCTTGAAAACATCTGCCAACTGAATTCATGAGTGAAGACAGAAAATGTCATCAATTCAGTAACAATCTTATAAATTTGGTTTCTTTTTTGGCTATGCGAACCAAGGAAAAAAACTTCTTGATAATCAGCATTGACTATAATACTTTAAGGAATGATTAGACAAAAGCATTTTACTTTTATATAACATGCTAATGAATGCATATGAATTTTAATACTCTTACTGTTCAGATTTTAACAAGCATATTGCCAGCAGATCATTTTAAAAGCATCTGTTTTTTAATGTGTTGAATGGAAGATTGAGTCAAATAGCTAAATATGTACATACATCCTTTTAAAAAACATATTTCTATCCTTACTTACAGATACTACCATTTTTTCTTAGACCACCAGAGGCTGCTGCTGTACATACTGGCTAATGCTTCCCCCCAGAAACTTAATACCCAGCCAAACTTCATTTATTACAGAACTAAACCAAGAATTTGTTAATCGCTAACCTTTTTCTATGGAAACAGATCATACAGGCTTAAATGTGACGTGATTATTCCCTACGTCCTCCAAGCTATCCTCTCCCACTCCCTACAGATTTTCACACGCGTCTTCTCTATGTTAAAAACACTTAGAAATCTACATCAGTATTTTGTAAATCAGCATTCGCCACTTAAGGATACTGAATGGATTCTGAAATGTTATTAAAGAAAAGATTATGAGGCACTTAATTTTATAACAGTAGTAAATTGCAATAATGTTGTTGGCGCAAGAGTCAAGGGATGGCAAAGAAGCAATGAAGGAAAAGGTAGGAAGAAGTAGTACCTTTTATCAGGCCAAGTGATGGGGTTACTCTTTCTGAGCAAAAGGGACAATCTTGTCCTCGGCCTGTTTGTGAGGAATTTTTTTGCTTCCTTTTCCAGTGAGTTTAGTTTCTTTGATAATTTTTACCGCAAATATTATTTTTACTATAGCGCAGTCTGTAGCAGCGCTATTTGCACTAGCAGCCTGTCAATGAAATTAATTTTGGATGCAACGAACTTCTCATAAATTATTTCTCCCAGAGATTAAATAATAGGGAAAAGATCATATGCAACTAATTAATTTCACAGAATCCCAGAATGTGAGGGGCTGGAAGGGACCTGGAAAGCTCATCCAGTGCAATCCCCCCATGGAGCAGGAACACCCAGATGAGGTTACACAGGAAGATGTCCAGGCAGGTTGGAATGTCTGCAGAGGAGACTCCACAACCGTATGAGGAGCGGCTGGAGTCCCTGGGTTTGTTCAGCTGGAGCGGAGCAGACTGAGGGCAGAGCTCATGGGCTGCAGGTTCCTCAGCAGGAGCAGGAGGGGCAGGGTGAGCTCTGCTCTGTGACAGTGACAGAGCCCAGGGAGCGGCAGCAGATGTGCCAGGGAGGGTCAGTGGGACATGAGGAAAAGGTTCTTCACTCAGAGGTGCTGGACACTGAACAGGCTCCCCAGGGAGGTGTCACGGCCCCAACCTGACAGTGTTCAAGGAGAGACTGGACAATGTCCTCAGACACACAGTGTGACCTGTGGGGCAAACGGAGGTGAGGGATGCAGAGAACGTCCTGGCAGACCTGGGCGTCAGGACCCAAATCCCCACAGTTTCAGCCAAACATTTCTATTGCGATAGCTTTTTTTTTAATATATATATTTTTTTTACCCTCTTACAACTTCCACAGTTACTTTACCTATGCATCTGAAATAACATACGTCTTCATCGTGTCTGTGTTTACCTCTCAAAGCCCACTACTTCCTTCTGTTCCTGCGAAAGCTCTTGAAATTTTAAGCAACAGCAAAATCGTGCAGGCAATGGAAAATGAGACGTGATTAGAAGCTACCGTGGCTTTGTTGTTCTCGCCCGTCATACCACTGGTCGTTCAGAGCTAAACAGGACATGTTAGGTCAAGCCTAAAAGTCTATTTCCTAACAGTCATAGACATATAATGACATTTGGGGTGTTCTGGAGAGACCTGGGTGATGTCCTGTAGCATCCTGGCCCAGCAACTAGAAGCCAAGCTGAGGACTTTAAAGCATCTAAAAGGGGACAGAGCTCCTAAAGATAGGTCTTTGAATCACTGTGGCAGGGGTCAGATAAGTTTTACGTTCCTATATATGCACAAAAGCAAAATATGTGTATGTCATATTTTGTTCTATAGATACCACAATGAACAAACATCTTACATGAAATAGCTAAAGTATGTAGAGTTTAAACTGTAGTAGTATTCAATTTATGCATAGGCTGCTTAGCTTGTGCGGTTAAATTGGGTGTTTTTTAAGATCCTGAGATTGTGAAACTTCTGTTATGTTTTGTGTCTGCTAGTCCAGGAAAGTTATATTTGTCTTCTTTTCCTTGAGCAAGTGAGAAATGAGAGATGCAACCACCGAGGGAAGATTTTGCATCTCCTCGAGAGCGCCACCAGCTCTTGGTTCTGCCATACCCTCTCCTTGTTCTGCTTTTCACAAGCACGGTTTAATCAAAGAAAAAGACTAAATTGGGGCCATCTAGCTTTGGCGTCTTTCAGACAGGTCATCTGGTCCATCCTCTTGCCAACACAGGTTGCTCTCTGCAAGTATCCTTTACCATTTATCTTACAGAAACATGGGATAACATCCTTTTGGCTGATATCTAAAACAGGGATAATATCCTCGAACCTACTGCACGCAGTTGCACGTTTTGGTGCGAGATTTCAGTGCGTTTGGGAAAAAATTTGGCAGGGGCTCAAGTGGCAACGTGCACCTTTTTGCAAAACTTGAAGGTTCTTTACGTGATTTTGACTTGGGGACCAATGGGCCATAAGAGTCTTGGTATAGAATCATAGAATCATTGCAGTTGGAATAGACCCTCAGGGTCACCGAGTCCAACCATTAAGAAAAACCCATAAAACATACAGTGAGATATGGGGAAAACTGAGATACGATAAAAATTGAGAGATTACGAAAATTGAGAGATAATGGAAGTTCATTTCTGAGATAAATACATACAGTCATCTGAAGATGAATGGTGCTGTTTCAAAATAAACCTTTTCTATGTGGACCCAATTCCCCACCCCACTCCTAGGAATATTTGTGGGGTTTGGTTAGGGGATATGATCACTGTACGGCACTGCACAGAGGTCAATAAAACAGCATTCGTGGAGTCCTAGGAGATTAATGTCAGCAGATGGGGAACCAGGGCGCAGGATGCACGTTCAAGGATGTTGTTTTCACTTCGTCTGCTACAGAAAACAAAGTGAAAATTCAGGAAAAAATACAAAAAAAACCCAAAAAAACAACAAACAAACAAACAAACAAATCTAGCTTTTAGGGTGACGATAAATCTGGTAGCTTCTCTGTGGTCTGTGTGGCCACCAGCAGCAGTGACAGCTGCCAAGGGGGCTTAGAAGTAGCGGAGGGAACAGGGACATGGAGGAATGTGGAATAAGCTGCCCAGAAAAAAAGCTCCATTCCTACCCTGCCCCACACTCTGAAGAATTACTTATTATAGCCCTTTCATTTGTTACATTTTAAAATCCTTACAAATGAATGATTTTACTATCTGAAAAAAAAAAAAAACGTGCTTTTTGTGAATTTATTTTCTGTGTGATGCTGTTTTGAATTATTTGCCTCTTGGGAACAAGGTTTATCTTTTTCATCACCTTGTTCTCATCCACATACAGGCAAAGAAATTATTGCAAGCTCTGAGGGGAATGGAGTCAGGATCTCCATTCTTGCTGTACCTGAATTCTGCAGAATTACCAATGTCAGAGCTCTTAACTTTATTTTCACAGTCTGTTATACCGTATCTCCAGCCATGAGCTCATCCAGACTTTGAGAAATCTTCCCATTCCTCTCGTGGCTGAATCCTTGTTTTATCCTTCTCTCCCTGGCTAAAAGGGGACGCTAAAGTGATCGAAAATGCTTCTTGTCTTTTGTGGTTGGTGGTGTCAGTAGCAGGTTTTCTCCCCTGAATGGGCCGCATGCTATTCTGCCGCAATGTTCTACATTTTGTTATTTAACAGTTGATTCTCATTCTCTTTTTCTGTATTTTTTTTGATCAGTACTTGGCAAGAGTCAACACGCAATGAGATGTATTTTCTTTATCATCAAGCAACACTCAAATTTTAGTTTTCCCAATAGATGGCACTGCTTGGAGAGAAACTACTGAATAAAGTAAGACCAACTTTCACACAAGAGCTGTACTTGTTGAGGAGCCTTTTTCTGGGCTCTTAAGCAGCATTTTGGAAGCTTCAGGTTCGGTATTATTAGTGAAAGTGTAGAGTGAGAAAAATATCACAGCTATATGGAATAGGTTGTTCAGGAGGGAGTGGAGATGTCCTGGGTTAGTAGCGTTTGACAAACTTAATCACAGCGCTTCTATTGCTGATGAGCTGAGTGAGTAATTACGGGGATTGCACGTCAGGGTCAGTTGCTGCTCTGCTGGTAGATCGTGTAGCAGCAACCACCCTTAGTTCACCATCAGAAAGTGCCGAAATAATTTGCTGTGCATCCAGCCTTGTCAGTTTTTTAGCACTTTAGTAAAATACTGCTCCTGGTTGTTAAGCCTCTGAAAACAAAAAAACCAGCAAAAATATGGTTTTGTCGTGTACTTATTGAATTAAAGAGTAAGTGGAAGAGTTGCTCTGTCACAAAATACAACTTGAACGTTACGTGGTATAACTTTCTGTTGGTTATTATGCCTAAATATAGTGTGAATTACACAGGTGTGTGTACATAGGCACGACTTGCACTAAATCACACCAAAACCATGCATTTTCTTGCACGTAAGCTGCACACTCTGCAGGGGGTGGGCTCGGAGATAATGTGTACAGGCATAAAATACCTAAAACTGGAAAGTTTCCTTTTTACCAAAAGCAAAGATTTAATCAGTGCATCCAGTCAAACAGTACAGCAAAACATTTAAGGTGTAGCTACTTCAGACAACGCGCCTGGTACTTCACAAGCATCTGCAACGCATTTGTTCTTTGGGACTGGTGTTCCCTTCCAGGATGGTGTTTCATTCCTATCTCCTGTCTTTTCCACCTGCTGTGTAGCTGGATAATCTGATTTCATGGATCTTGCAAGTTCAGACTATACCCTAGAAAAGTGGGCGATTGACATTATCACTTAATTGTGTCACAGCCACTCTATTCTTAACCTGGTAAAACAGAAGCCTTAATTGCATGTAGGTGTTAAGAAGACAGATATTTATTTCTTTTAGGGATCTGGTTTGCTGAGGAATTCTTTTGAAGTTAGTGAATTAAGTAATGAAGAATTTTAGCAAAGCTTAGGCTGCGTAAGTAGTTTTGAAGGATTTCTAGGTTCTGCAATTAACTTCGTGGTCTTATCCTTTGATAAGTCAGTCCCCTCACACATTCCACCTCGCCATACACGTCTCTGAGCCTCTGGCTACACCGCTTCGCCTATTGTTTGAAAAATGAACAAACACGTTTGATGACAGGATCATGTTATTCATCATGTGTCCTTTGCACTGGCTGCCAAAAAAGGGGTAGGCTTATGTTTAATGGCTCTTGCTTGTTTTTAAATCCCTTGCCGGTGAAGACCTTGGCCGTGTGTGAAATCCTCCTCGTTGAGATGTGTCAAGCTTTCAGAGGCTGCGTGCTGTTTGAGGCTCTGACGGCTTTGCCTTAAGTGGGCAAATGAGTTATTGCTGTGATAGATATTAAAATAACAGCATCCGATTTGATCATGGAGTCCACTTGTCTTAAATACCTTTCTGCTGCTGTTGGCTGTTTGTTCATTATGTTGTTTTACCGATTCCATCCCCTTTCTGTTTGAACTACCCCGGCTGACTGGTAGAGTTTGGCTGTTACTTAAATGGATTTTTATCCTGATGGGCACCAGATAGTTTCACCACTGGAGTGGAATACTGTTGTTATTCTTTCACAGCTGTGGTAAACAACCATAACATTATTTGCTAATGCTCTGAAATACTGCCTATTTCTACCCAAAGATAAAGTGACCAAGCAGAATTCAGGTCTGCCAGACTCAGCAAAGGCAAACAGCAGCTACAGGAGGGGACCACGGCCTCAGGTGCGCTGGGGGTCCACAGAGCATCCAAAAGTTGGAAAGAAGGTATGGAAATAGCCCAAACAACTTAGTGTCTGCGGTGGTGGTCATCTGCAGGACTTCAGTGGAGCGCGTTCAGAGTCACTCTGTCCCAAATGCACACGGTTCAAGCCTTGGGGAACTTCCACAACACAGGTTTTCACGCTTCCGCAGCACCAGAACAACAGAGCTCTCTCTTTTTGCTTTTGGTTGAAAGCGCCACGCGCGGCATTGTGGCCAGTGCTGGCAGATGCTGCTTTGAGCACGGTGTTGGACCAGATGACCTTCTCCAGCTGACGAGGTTCAACGATTTGATGTTACTGAGTTCCACCTCAGCCCTCAAAGCGGTATACAAGATTTGCGTGGGCTTTGTGGACGTTTTAAGGAGAGTTGAATTTCCGTGTCTCAGAATATTTGGTACTACTGAGGTGGTGGTTGATCATCCACTTGGCACAGAGCAGGCTCAGGTGGTCAGGACGAGCAAGCCTACCTATCTGTTGACGTGGTTAATACCATGTGGTCTTGAGCAAGCACTGCTACAGAAATGCACCTACAAAGATATAAGACCCTCCAGACAGGCAGTGGTGTTCCTTGGCATTTTTAACATGGGTGTGTTGAGCAGAACATTCATTATTTCTTCAGAGAACAAGAAATTCCCCAAGCCAGATTGTCTGCTTGAATTTCCTGAAGGACCTTAAAGTAGTACAGTGGTAGGAGTTTTACCACAGATGTTTCCCAGATGTTACTGGCATGCCCATTATTCAATAGTGGGAAGGATACAAGTACTGTCCGTGTCCTTCCTCCTCCCTCTCCTTCGTTATTTCTTCAGCAAAAAACACCAGTTTTGTCTACATAGTTAATTTGAGTCTACAAACATTCACTTTAATCTACAAAGCAGTTCTTGAGTTTCGGGGAGAGAAAAAATACCCTGTGACATTCAAATTGATTATTTGCCAAGTGTGTAGAACACGATAGATGTGGCGGAATTAAAAAGTCTGTAACTTTATTAAAGCTTTTGTGAACAGCGGTTTAATTAAGCCTGCGCACAACTACTTCTTAGAAGATTTTGTCTACACTGTTCATTTCAAAGTGAGACCTGAATCTCCATCTCAGCGGCCAGCCAGTGCATTAAATACATGTTTCCTTGAAGCCCTTGGACAGGCTCCTGGTTTCTTTTTATCTCCTAAACCTCTGCCCATGTTCATAAAGGGTTAACGATTATTTAAGACACTCCTGTCCAGTTTTCTGTGAATGCTGTTCATTGGAAGACATCTGCATTTCCACCTCCAAAACTAATCCGCGCTGCTTGGTGGAGAGGCAGTTTGGGGTTTTCTAGCGTTTTACTGGGATATTGGACACAGTGAATGTAACCGCAGTTTGGGAGATTTCCAGGACATCTGGTACCTGGCAACTATCAGTTCTTACCGCTCATTGTCAGCTTTATTACTAAACAAGATTCAAGATTTAAAACATGTTAGTATAGAAACATTTGCACTAACAGAGGTAAACTACAAAAAACAGAAAAATACATTAAATGTGGATTTTTAAACATTGTTCAACTGTTGTTAACCATAAGAGCTATCAGAGTTCCTCTGAAGTCTTAGTAAGCCTGAAGATCTGGTTAATCAGTTCCTATGGGACATCCAGGACCGGAGACCACTTACCCAGACTGTTCTTGGGGTTACAGCTTTTCTGCTGCCACTATTAAGGACAGACCCTGCAGTTGACCAGGTCTGCTCTTTCTTCTCCTCTTTCTTCTCCAGTGCAGGATGGATTCAGTCCCGCTTCTTCTTCCCACATCATTCTCTGTCACCGAGCACTGGGACATCTCGTGACAATATGGGGATGTGGTGGGTGGCTCTCGGGTGCCCACGCAGCCGCTCAGTCACTCCCCTCAACAACTGGACAGGGGAGAGGAAATACAACAAGAGACTCATGGCTGGAGATAAGGACGGGGAGATCACCCAGCAATTACTGTCATGGGCAAAACACACTTGACGTGGGGAAATTAAGTTATTGCCAATTGACAACAGAGCAGGATGATGGAATTTCATAGAATGTCCTGAGTTGGAAGGGACCCACCAGGGTCATGGAGTCCAACTCGTGTCACTGCACAGGACACCCCACAATTCACACCGTGTGTCTGAGGATATTGTCCAGGCTCTTCTTGAACACTGTCGCTGGTGAGGAATAAGGAACATTTTATAACACTTTCCCCCACCCCTCCTTCTTCCCAGACTCTTCATGGTTGGCTTCTCCAAGTGGGATGGGGAATGGGGGTTGTGGTCAGCCCATCAAATGTTGTCTCTGCTGCTCCTTTCTCCTCATGCTCTTCCTCTGCTCCATTGTGGGATGCCTGATCCAGGTGTAAATTTGCTCCGCCATGGACCTCCATGAGCTGCAGGGGGACAGCCGACATCACTGTGGTCTTCACCGTGGGCTGCTGAGGAACCTCTGCTCCGACACCTGGAGCACCTTCTTCATCCTTCTTAACTGGCCTTGGTGCCTGCTGAGTTGTTCCTTTCACATATTCTCCCTCCTCTGCGCAGCTCGTTTACCATTTGTTAACTAGGTTATCCCGGAGATGCCACCACCGTCACTGATGGGCTCAGCCTTTGCTTGCAGTGCTGGCTCTGGCTTGGAGATGGCTGGAGCTGGCTCCATCTGTCATGGTGGAAGCTTCTGACATCTTCTCACAAAGCCACCCCTGCTACCAAAACCTTGCCACGCAAACCCAACAGAGGGGGTCGTGTTACTTCCTCACTCTCTTTTCCTTGAGGTCTTGATTATCGTTTCTGTTATTACATGTACCTTAATGAGCACACTGCTGGCTTCTCCCCTTTCACATCCTGCTTTGGCCACACACTCAAAGTTATTTCTCCCCTCCCGGACGGCAAGAGG
The DNA here is from genome assembly GCF_963082525.1 of Nesoenas mayeri. Taxonomy (NCBI): domain Eukaryota; kingdom Metazoa; phylum Chordata; class Aves; order Columbiformes; family Columbidae; genus Nesoenas; species Nesoenas mayeri. Next base: position 1,941,413 of record NC_137542.1, read on the forward strand.
TAACAAACCTCACAGAAGAAAGACCTGAGATACTAAGCAGGGGGAGGTGCTCAATCAATAAGACTTTTATCTTTTCCTGATAAACTTTACTGCCTTTGCATCATCATTGATGGGCACACTGTATGTTTTTTTTCCCAGAGAGGCTCTGGTAATGGGTTGGCACAGCAAACCCCAGCAAACGGCTGAAATGGAATTTAGCATTTATCAAGTAAATACAGGAGGGCTTTTGTTAGGGGTGTTATCTCTTTTCATCCTGATGTAATGTTTTATAGCAAACTCATTCAAACTTTGATGAGAATTGTTGGAGGACCAATCTACAAGACAGATAATATGCGTGTGTTGTGGTGCAGAGGAGTTTAACAAAAGACACTTGAGGAGTGGAATTATTTTTCATTAAAGCACAATAAGATCCAAGCCTCCAAAATAAGTCATGGTTCAAATGGGTGCAGGTTGCAGATGTTGAATCCAATTAATCCTTGTTTTAAAACACATCAAACAAATGTTGTTGGCTAAAAAAGGATTAAAATGGCATCAAGGACCGTGTATGACCAACAAAAGCTACATCCATTTGTTTTTTGAGGGTTTGTTTTTCTTATCCCACCCACCAGCAGGGACATCATCAGTTACATAGCCTGCAGAAGATATATATTATTCTCAGGATCTCCAGTTATCTCTGGAATTTGTGTTCCGTTATTGTTTGGTCTATAATCTCAATAAGACCCCCAATGTTCGGCCTGTGCCGCCTGAGTTAGAAGATTGCTCCCAATTTTCTAGTTAGGTCAACCAAAAAAATTAAGATATGATAGAAGGTCAGTGGAAGAAATTCATATCAAAACAACTGCTCACCATGTCATTATGACAACCTGCTGTAACAAATGTGCTTCTGTTTTAACTTATGACAATTAATTGCTAAAAGTAATTTAATCTGACAGTGACAAGATGTTCAAAGACTCATGAAGATGTCATAAAAGCGACCTTTCTGCCCATGTGCAACCAAAAGCCATTTTTAACAAGGAGCCTCAAAAACAGTACAACTTCTTTTGTACTTTGTTAATTAGTTATTGATTTGAAACAATGCTCTGCCAAATATTGTCAGATTAGCTAGACGCCAGCAAGGTCACGGTGTGACAGTCTAGTCCTGATAATCTTATGGTATATAAGAATTCTTTTTTTCTCTGAACCTTTTGTTCCGATATCCTGAGAATTACATTTCCTGACTTTAGCATTTGTGCTAATTTAAAATACAGCCAAGCTGTCTGTTATGTTGTTGGATGTTTTGAGTTGTTAAAAAATGACACCGCGTTAGAAGAAAATCTCTAGCAGTCTAATGTCTAATGGTCTTCGGCGGCGGCACCAACACCCCCACCAATCTGGGTGGAAAAGAGCCTGCTTTGGTAAAATGGTCAGCGCGAGGGAGTCGCGGTCCTGAGGTTGTTTGGCGTCTCATCAGGATTAAACATCATTTCCTAGCCTATGTTATTGTGAAGCAAAAATAACGGAGGTGGGTCTGGACAGGAAAGACTGAGAAGCAGAATTAAGGCTTGAATAGTTTGACATTCAACTTCAGACTATTAAAGCAAGAACTCACAAAAAAAAAACCCATAAATCTGAATTTTGGATTGTGTTTGTCATCTGTTTGGGTATTTATTTTGTAAGTGAAGGGCAGTTACTTCAAATGCAATTAATTAGGGTGTACTGCATATTAAGGCACTTCAGCAAATCTTTATAACTGTACATTAAATAAAGAGTGTATCAGTTTACTTAAAGCACTGACCACTTTGCTGTCTTTATTAGGAGAAATCAAATAGCTTTGAGCCTGTTAAATCTTTCTTCCACTTAAATAACTGCTCTTGAGTGTATCCAGTAAGTAGAGACAAAGACGTCAAGAAGAAAAATACAGGGTGAAGCTGTTCTATTTAGTTTAACCCGTGTAAGAGAGATAAACTCCGTACCAGAGGCTTTACAGCCTAGCTTTGTTCTGAAACCATAGCTGTTAATGAAAATACTAAGTTGTTGTTTCACTTAAATGTGTTGAAGTTCGTTAGATTCATTGTTTCCTGTGGTGGGGAAATCTGCATTTTTCTTGGCCTAAATGCTATTTTTCTTGCAATAGCATGGTTTAAAAAAAAAAAAAAAAAGAAGTCTGTTTCTCATTACAACATATAAACAGATTGAAAGAACTGGAAGGTAAAATAGTCCTTAAGTACTTTAGGAAATAGAAAAATAACACTTCTGCATGACTTCCATTAGGAGTTTTTGAATGTTTAGGTCGCATTCGTTTTGAAATAAGTTGGTTCTAGTGTTCAGAAAAAGGCGTATAATCATTTAAACAACCGCATGATCTCTGTTTGTGTCTTGTGAAGATAATTCTTTTTGCAGAAGTGTTGTATTCATTTTTATTTACATGCCCCCACAATTAAGATATTAATTGCCAGAAACGTGGCTGGTGCGGAAGACAGCTGCAAAAATACAACCTGATGGTCTGGTTTGGAAATGCTCTTTTATTCCCATAATTCGATCGGACCAAAGGCCATCTTTGGTGGTGTTTGTCAAGTTAGGCAGAACTGAAATTTAGTTTGGAAGAGAGAAAAGTGTGAGGAAACACACACACACACACACAAAGACACATCTAAAGTTTGGGGATCGCACCAGTATTGTTGTGCTGAAAAGTAAGCGCCCCAGTTTGTGGGGTTTTTTACCAGTTGGGGTCTCTTTGGCCAAACTGCTGCAGTTCTTTAACTCTGCAAGAATATGCAAGATACTGTGGTGGGAGCATCACAGCACATGTGTTTTCATGTGAATTTAACAGGTATTTGTCAATAGCCGTGACAGCACAGACAGCTCCGGTCTGATGAGTTTCCCCATGCAGGATTTACAAGACAATTTTCCAAAAGATGCTGCTTTACATCCAATCCTCCTTCACCTGGAACCCTGCGAGTTGTATGGAAATAGGGAAAAAAAAAAAAAAAAAAGGCAAAAAAGCAAAAACCCAAAAGTCTGTTAGAGAGCTCAAAGGGAAATTAGTTATTTTTTTTTCCAAAGGAAAACTTCCTTTGATTCATTTCCCGCCTTCCTCCTATTCTCTTCTCCTGCGCCTCTTTCCTCTCCGTGAGTCAGCAACGTTCTTGTCTTGTCCCCAGACTGAAAAAAGGCAAATGTCACGTTTGTGTTTATTTACATTCTTGTCTTAGTGATAAAACAGTTAGCTCAGGTGGCTTCAGCCACATCTGCCTATTTGGAAACAATATAAACAAAAAGGATACTGCAGATATTCGGGGGAAAGATGCATTTTGAAGGAAGGATTTTAACCATTTACCCTCCAGGTCAATATGGGACAACTGGCCACTAAAAAAGAAGAAAAAGGCAAAAAACACACCACCAGTCGTTTAAAATACCAACCTTCAAGCGTTTGCTGGAGATGATAATTAAGAGCCACTGAGAAACTGGTTTTGTGTGAATTTTTGTTCTTTTCGGTCTCCTTTCCTGCGCTTTACCAGCAGACGTTGGGTGGTGATGACAGGACATGCCAGTCTGCGGCATAAGTAATAACGGGAAAATCCAGACTGGAACAAAACCTGACAGAGTTGTCTCACCCCGGCTGACAAGCAGATACTTTAACCAGGGAGATGATGCTATAATAACTTTTGAGACTTAATTAATTTAAGCCTGAGATCTGGGTTTTGCTTTATAAACAGCAAAACCCTTCAAGTTACGAAGCGCCTTGAGTTTCCTAATTAAAAGCTGAAGAAATAGGGAGGGTGTTTGAACACAGCAGCATTGCAGCAGAAAATATTCACCGTGCAAGGCGGACGAGTCTTTGCTGCATTGAAGACAGAGCAAGGCAGGTAACATTTGCTGCTTGCTTTTGTTTGATTTTGCACAAATTTGCAGCCAAACTCATCTCGCTCGGCTTTCGGTTCAAATGGAAATGAGCCCACACCTGGAATCTTGTGTCCAGTTGTGGCCCCTCAGTTCCAGCAGGACAGGGAACTGCTGGAGAGAGTCCAGCGCAGCCACCAAGATGCTGAAGGGAGTGGAGCATCTCCCGTGTGAGGAAAGGCTGAGGGAGATGGGGCTCTGGAGCTGGACAAGAGGACACTGAGGGGTGACCCGTTCATGGGGATCAATATGGAAAGGGGCAGTGTCAGGAGGATGGAGCCAGGCTCTGCTGGTGACAACCAGTGACAGGACAAGGGGCAATGGGTTCAAACTGGAACACAGGAGGTTCCACTGAAAGAGGAGAAGCAACTTGTTGTGGTGAGGGTGTCAGAGCCTGGCCCAGGCTGCCCAGGGGGTTGTGGAGTCTCCTTCTGTGCAGACATTCCAACCCGCCTGGACACCTTCCTGTGTAACCTCATCTGGGTGTTCCTGCTCCATGGGGGGATTGCGCTGGATGAGCTTTACAGGGCCCTCCAACCCCTCACATCCTGGGATTCTGTGAGAACTGAGAAATTCCACCTGCAACACGAACCTTTTAAAAGACACTCCTATATTCTTGCAACATCTGTGCTGTGGGCACCGGCGACTTCAGTCCATCGTTTCAAGCCATTGTTTGCCTGTTGAAATATTGTAAAAGGTGTCTTGGAAACAGGTGCCACGGCCGGGAAGGTGGAAAGAGAGTTTTGATTTCCAAGTTCAACTTGTTACTCACTAAGCAGAGGTGGTTGGAGCACTTTGGAGGAGAAAGTACTTTTTGGGGTATTTTTAATCCAGAAGTAGCTGTAGGTTATTGGTCAAGAAATGTATTAGTTGAGGGGTTAGGTGGGAAAACTTTTCTAGCTTGGGGTTGCTTCATTTTTCTCTTGTGTGCGATAACACTGGGAATAAAGGGGAAAACGACTCCCTCCTGCGGGAGGTTGGGATCCCAGCTCCCCAGTTCCCACATAGATCTGGATTTTATCTCCCGACCATCACCAGGGACAGCACAGCTTGTGTCTGAGCTGGGAAAAGTGGGTAATCTCGGATGGTAGTTGTGGTGGGATCTGCGGGAGGAGACAACATATGAAACATAAAAACCCAACTAGGCAGAGTCAGTCCTGTGTTAGCCAAAACTTGCCGTTTTAAACCTAATCTCGGCAGTCGCGCCGTATCTGAGCCTTATCCCAAGCCCTTCATCCCCTTTGCACCAATTGTGACAATTGAAATATTGTCTCAGTCTGCCAAATGCACTTTTGTCTTGCGTCTTTTATTTGGCTATTAGATATTGCACGTTTCGTGTAAAACTTACTCGTCCAGCAGATTTGTCAAGATTCCATGCTTTTCTGATAAATTGTCATTGAGTTTTAAGGATGGGGCTACTCTCTAACTTAACACGATGTGTATTTAACTGCCATGTGTAAGACTTCTGGTCTTCCTTTCTCCCGATGACTGCATACCCACAACATCTTCATTACTAGGGCTTCACAGGCAATATTGGGAACGCTTCCATCACTGGACCAATTCACAAATGAAACAGGCACAAGAAATTACACAGAATTGCCTCAAATAGATCTGGGAATAAGGCACAGATCCGTAATATGAAAAATGCTACCTTAAGCTACTTTGCCATATTGCTTTCTGAAGGCATGTGCCAACTAATAACCTTGGCTGTGCTGTTTATATCTGCAGCTCCACAAATGACCAGACTTCTAGCTATTTTGATACCTGGTCTCTCTTTCTGTTTGAAAAGCAGCTGCTACCTACTGCCCGAGTTGATGTCTTGCCCCCATCTCAGGTGATGCCCTTAAAAAGACAATATAGTCAATTATTCCCTTGAGATAAGTGGAAGAGGTTGGCGTTTTTACATGCGAAGGCTCTTGGTTAATCCCTGATAAATTAATAAATTAGGAAAAACACAGTGTGACTGTTTCTGAATGCATGTGAACACAGTTGCTGAATAAAACAAAGTAACGCACCAAAAATGCATTTACGTAGTTTTAGTGCTGGGCCTTTGCACATTCAATGTTCTGTGTTTCCTACACGGTGACCATGAACCTGCTCTGCCACCTACACAACTGATCAAGTCCTGCTGGGTGGTGGTGGTTTAATGTGGCCAGGTCCACAGATAAAATCTATACGGAACCCATAAGAGGAGATAAATGTGTCCTCCATTCCAACTTTGGAGAGCCAAGCATCAGTCGTCTGTCATTTTATCTCTTCCCCTCATTTTCTCTCCTTTCCATTTGACTAAGGGCGCAGCAACTAAATTAACTCAGTCTTCGTTATCCTTTCTTCCCGCCGCTCCCAGCAAGACCTGCTAAACTCAATTTCAGTGCATGTTGTCAGGTTTAAGATTTGATACAAATTTCCCTGTGCTGTCTCTTGTACCCCTGTGTCTTCGACCTCATTCACGACCACTTTACTGCTGAGATGCTCTTGATGTCATTACCCTTGTCTTTTCTCTTCTGCAGCCTATTTTCGTCTTGTTTCGTACAGCTGGACTCACCCCAGCATCCATTGCCATCCCTCCCGAAAATCCAGTTATTTAAGAGGAAAATATCTCTGCTTCCAGTTTTTTCCTGGTTTTGCTTTCTGTCCTTTCCTTACTTTCACTTCTCTGGTTGTAATACCACAGCTCTTGCCTTTGAGGAAGAAATCACACCTTGGCTGGTTTTTTTGGCTTCCATTCCAGCTTTCTTGCCTTTCAGAGCCTCCTAAATGTTGTCCTGCACTGGGGCTTTGGAGCCACTTTGGTGATAATAAACCATCGTGCAGTTTCATTGTGTTCCGTCATCTGTAACGTGGATTAAAAACTTCCCCATTCGTTTTTCTTCAGCATTTGCCACCCGTGCCTTCTGGCTTCTATATACATGCACATACATATATAAACTTGATTTTGGAAGTCTTGCTTTCTGAAGAATGTTTCCACTGAAATCCATTTAATTTTTGCTGGGTCCGTCATCCAAGAGTGCTGCAAAATGTGATGCTGGCGTGAGTCAGGTTATGATAATGAGGAATTGTATAGCAGCAGGGAACAAACTGTATCCCTTCACCATTTATTTCAGATCTCCAAACATACGATTTTCTCTTAAAAGAGCAAGATTCTTGTACAGAAGATATGTATTTTATTGTGCAGAAGGTACCAGTGTTAGCCAGTTGCCACTGAAAACGTCTCCAGGGAAGGATGGGAAATGAGACCTGAACTTTCTCCATCTCTCCCAACCAACCTGCGGTTCTGTTCTCCCATATTTAACACATGTACCATACTTGTTTACAGTAGCTCATCAAGCTAGAAGAAGAAATTGTTTTGCTGTGATAAGCGGTAATTATAGAAACCAACTTCAAGTAAATTGTTAAAAAGCTATTCAGTTGTATGGCATATTTCCCTATTTGTATGCATTTCACTCTTCACTTGTCGCAAAAAAAAAAAAAAAAAAAGTGATTCCAACTCCTTGATTTAAAAAAAGATAAATCACAAAGCAAAGGCAGAGAACTGTCATCGGAGCTTAAAATTAATTTGATTTTCTTGAGTTGATTTTTTTTTGAGTTTTGATGAATTAGAAGTTTGAGATAGAATGCGAGCTGCTCTGCCCAAGTAAAGTCTGTATTGGTACAAGGCCTCCAGCTCTTATCCGATCCGTAACTTTCCAGCAACAGGTTACTTTTTTTTTAAAAGAAAAAGAAAAAAAAATAAGTAAAATTTGGCATTGAAACAGGAAATATGTGAACCTGTCACAGTAAGCAGTCTCAAAGGGCAAGCTGCTTTGCAGGAGCTAATTAACCTTAGGAAATAATTACACAAATATGCAAATATTGTTTAGATAATTCCATGTGTTATCAACTCAGGTAGTCCATCATAACTGCAGACCTTGCAATGTCTAGGTGTTAGAATCTGGCGTAGTTGATAAGGCTTCGGTAGCTGCGTCACTTCAGCTTGGTATTTAACAATTAATGACTGTGATAGTACATTGGTAAATTCAACCTGATTTTTGAATGCAACAGAACGGAGTGCAGCATTCACTGTGTGCACACTGCTTATCTGCGTATTCCTAATGGCTCCAGCCATTAAAATGTTATATACCTCTCAACTCCAAACACGAGCAATATCGGAAAAAGTGACAGACCGAAATCAGTGCTCTCTCACTCCATTTCTTTGCACAATGGATGGCCCAAGAATTTTCCCCGCAATCTGTTTTGAGTTTTCTGGGGCTTAAAAACTATTACGGGGATAATTTTAAATCCACAAACTGGTTTTCTCAAAGCCTATTATTAAAGCAAGGTGAGGAGCAGCATCTTACACAAACGTGTTTCTGTTGGCGTTGCACAGACCCCAAAACAAAATAGCCATGAACTGCTCTCGTTGGTATCAGGTCAAAATCCAGGTCATAATATTTGCGTAGGCTGTACCGTTAAACAATTTGATTAAACTTTTGATATTAAAATGAAAATCTCTATATTAACCATTTTTGAGCAATCGCCATCTCGGTGTAAATAAGGGAGGTATTTTAGCACTAGTAAAAGGAATCAGTTCTTAAACCAGTATTTGTCGATACTCATCCCTTCCACACAAAATAAGATTTCATTTTACTTGCAGACTCTTGGTGATCATTTCTCAATCAACAGTAATATGCCCATATTTTTTATTAGCCACGTGCAGCTGTCATTAACTAAATCAGAACACTGTACTTACATCCTATAGTACTTTTATGGATGCCTCTTCTATAGAATGTTCCAGAAACATGTGCCTCCTGCCATTCAGGAAAAGGAATAAACACCACATCAGTGATCTAAAATTCCTCAACAATACCTGTGTTAAATTATTTTAATCACCTTTATCTCCCAGGCAATCTCCAGTGGGATTTGCTGCATGCAAGTATGACAGGTGTTCAATACCTGGTAGTCTCTGCTGCATTGGTGGTCACTGGTGGCAAGCGAGGTATATTTGCTCTTATTTTTATTGGCAAAAATAACTAAAATACAACAGTTATTAGCCAAAAGGCACACACCTTTTCATTATTGTGAATGTTAGTGAATTAAAGCGTAATTGCATTAAAAACAGAGACAGGAGCTGAGGTGCAAGTTGAGTCAGGAGGTTTGCAGCCTTTTTTGGATTATCTTGCACTGGTTAAGCATCGCCTCTTCACATAACACAGTTCTTTTATTTATTTCTTTTATTTCTAATGATATATATTGCGGGGGGGGGGGGGGGCAGATTTTCACAGGGATGGAGACACACACCTATGGCTTCCATACCTCTGAAAAATCAGGCCGCTTATTTATACACAGACTCACCGGTTACAGATGACCAACGTTCAGCGGCTGGAAATTTAAGTTCAGCTGCCTTTGGAGGTCCATAGCTTGATTTCTCCATTCCTTTCTATACAATCATATAGATATTTTCGTAAAGCATGACCATGAGGTGGTATATAAGCGCGTCGTATTTCGCTGCAGTGAAAAGAAGTAAAGCAACAGCTGCCCAAAACCGTCACCTTTCGCACCAAAACTGCAGCATCCAGCCCCGTAATTCAACCCGGGCCAGGCGAGGAGGTTAATCCCCGGGTCCTCGTGGACTTGGCACGATTCAAAACCCTAAAACCACCACATTTTGTGGCCCCCGCTCCCACAACCAGATGTTTCTTGTACGGACACGGTGCCAGTTTGTTCTGTCCGGGTTGTTTAAAATACGGGGTTGTAACGAGGGGGAAAAATAAGCAGATGCTCTGAAGATAGAGCTTTTCTTCTAAACATACGTGGCTCCCCCAAACTCCTTCTCGCACATATGCGCATTTCTTACCTTCTTTAGGGTCTGGCACAGTATGTACAGCAAAACGCTTTATCCTGACATTTTATGGGTTGTTTTGTGTTTTTTTTCCCACCGGTAACAAAGGAAACTGTAGTTACGTTCTACATCTAACTCGTTATAGTTCATTTCTTTCTGCTTTATAAAATCCTATTGAATCTTTGTACCAGACCGTGAAGCCGTGCAGTTAATGATTGGGTTTACTGGACTGCTGGTGATGCTTTGGTTGGTGGAATCCTTTTCGGGCTGGATTTCTGAGTCCTTCCTAAGATTCTTGCTGCTATCTTACTCTTGTAGAAGCCCTAAAACTGTGTGATTTTCCCACCAGCGTGTAGAATGATAGATACGGAACACCTGAAAACACAATGTTATCCAGAACCAACCTCTTCTTTTTGTTAGAGGGTTATATACCCATTCAGTAATTACTGTCATGAGAATTAATGGTAACATTATTATTTAAAAACAAATATCTCTTTTGTATTAAACTAAAATAAATATTTTAGTTAAACTAGTCCTTTAAAAGCTCGCAGTGTTTTAAGGTGTTTTTACCATATGGCTCATAATTAGAGTATATCGTTTTCCATAGGAAACCCCAGTTCAAGTTGTCCTTCAGCTTTCTTTTAATAACTGGTCTGTCAATCATATTTTCTTTATAAAAATCCCTTTGAAAAACTTCCCTCTTTCCTCACAAAGGGAGAAGGTCTTTACCTCCTCTACCTATCTCTGCAATCAAATTTCAAAACAGGGAAATGAAAGGAAATAAGCTCTTTCGCACACTGAGGTGCTTTGCAGCAGTTGATACATAATTAGTTAAAACTATGTCCTGTCATAGCCCATCAAGAGCAGAATGTGTCCGAGATTATGAAGAATATATTCAGTACTTCTTGGCAAATTTGATAAATATGTTCCATCATTGCTACCTTAACAAAATATATATATATATATATATGAATGAAAGCACATAATTGTTTTAAAAGCTTTGAGTCCAGTTCCATATTTGTAGCCATCCCACTTCTATTTAGGAAACGGGGCATGAGAATAGAAGTAAAAGCCTAAATCCACCGTGTTATTCTGTTGTTTGTCTTGCATTGATTTTAGATACTCATAAGAGCTTAAATTCTCGAAACTGAGTTTTGGAATGGGACTAAGACCTAAATCTCTTCGGCTTTCATGGTAAAGTTCATACTATGTCATCAGCATCTTCTGATTCTCGGTGGCTTTTGATGAGTTGTGCTTTATTTTCCCCGAGGAACTGAGGCTGTGCCTGAGTCACCTTGGGGTATGAAGCTGTTGGTGGAGCAGAGAAAAGGGGGAAGGATGCACGTTTTAGGAAATGATGTGGCCTTGGCTGATGGGCTCTTTCTGTGCTCTTACTCTTGTCACCTGAGACTAGATTGGTGGGTAGTTATGACATGGAAAACCTGAGAAATAAGTAAAATATAGAGGGGTACAGGGCTTTCTGAGAGCATCTAAGTTAGAGGTGGGAGTGCACAGCTCTAACAGAGTGCACTAAAATCAGTGTGAATCACTCCAGTGTCTCTTACACAGACTGGTGTTCACAAATCCTGGTTCAACAATAAGAAAAAGCACTCTCCTAACTAGCAGAGACTCCAAAGTAATGGCTGATGTGTTAGCAGTCACGAGGTGTTTTATCTGTGCTGAGTCTCGTGGTCTGCAGCTGCAAAAAGTAGCATTTAAAAGAGTAGTTGCAAATGCAACCATTTTAATCTTTGGCAGATTTCTGCTGGCCCATAATATGAAGAAATTGTAAAGACTGAAATTATATTTATATTGTTCCTAGTTGTTTGTATTTGTTTTATCAGGCTAAGGCTTAACCACTTTAAACAAACCATCAGCAAACAAACAGTTGACAAAGAGTTGTCAAAAGAATGAAAATCAGAGCAGTGTCTCATAATTTCTTTGAATGCCTCTGTTTAGCTGAATTGCCATCATGGTATTTAGACAAAATTTTGCAGATGCATAATTTTTGTTGTATTTATTAAAATAAGACACAAAAAAAGCAACAGTTTTGCTGCCTTTAAATTGCAATCCTAAATTTCCTTCATTTAGACAAATGAATCTCTTCTTTCTTTTTTTGACACTGGAATATATTCATTTGAGGTTTGTTTTAACAAAACATTTTAACATATAGGAAGACGTTGCTTTTTAGGCAGAATTGCCAGTTTTTAGAAGGTAATTGTCACAAACATAATTTCTTTCTGCAGGATAATGGATCTCCCGAAGAACACGCAATTTATGTTTGGGACCATTTTATTTCCCAGTCGGCTGCAGAGAACGTGTTTTTTGTTGCTCACAGCTACGGTGGACTCGCCTTTGTGGAGTTGGTAAGTGTGACTTCTCCATTGCCTTCTTTCCTCAACTCTGTCACAGATTTTCTAAATTCTTTGCGATCACCTTCTTGAAAGCAGTGATTTTGGAACAACTTCAAAGCAATAGGCAGATAAGGATCCATGAGGGTTTCTTTGCAACTGGAAGGTCACTATATTTTCCTCTGTTGTTGGGTTAGACAATAAGGTCCAGACAAACTGGATCCTCCCTGTCCATGCCATGGAACACTTTTAAAGTGAAGTCGCTATTAAAAAAGTTGACCTTCTTGTCTGCGGATTGGAACCGAACGTGAGGGGAGATGTGAGGGTTTTACCCAGTTTTGCAGTTTCACAGATCACAGAATTGACAGGGTTGGAAAAGACCTCAGAGATCATCCAGTCCAACCCTTGGTCAAACTCCAGTCCATTGACCAGATCATGGCACTAAGTGCCATGTCCAATCTCAGTTTAAAAACCTCCAGGGCCGGTGAGTCCAGCACCTCCCTGGGCAGCCATTCCAATGCCTGACCACTCTCTGCACAGAATTGCTTTCTAATCTCCAGCCTCAATTTCCCCTGGCAGAGTTGAAGCCCATGGCCCCTTGTCCTATTGCTGATGCCTGGGAGAAGAGCCCAGTCCCCACCTGGCTAGAACTGCCCTTCAGGTAGTTCTAGAGAGTGCTGAGCTCAGCTCTGAGCCTCCTCTTCTCCAGACTAAACAAGCCCAGCTCCCTCAGCCTCTCCCCATAGGGCTTGTGTTCAAGTCCCTTCCCCAGTCTTGTTGCTCTTGTTTTTCCACAAAGGCCTGCAGAAGTTGCCAGAAAGACTTTTTTGTGGCGTTTTTTAGGCTCTAGATAAACCCTGCAGTGATAGAAGGTGGGGAGGACTCTGTTCACTCCATCTGGTATATGAAGAAGTTGCTTGTTGGACTTGTACTACCTGTCTTTGAACCACAATATTGAACTCGTCTATGCCACTGGTGTAGAACAGCATAGCTAAAGTCTTCTCACTTAGTTGTGAAATGCTGGAATAATCAGGACGTGTTTTTTGAAAGAAAACTTAAAAAACAAACAAACCAACAAAAATCTCTGTTTATTGCGAAAATATAAGTTGCGGAATATTGCAAATTATTTTATAGACACAGGTACCAGAAGACATATATGTACATTTTCTATCTATAACCTATTAGTTTAGTCTAACTGGAACTTGGTGAAAGTGGTTCCTGCCTGAAAGTGAGATAAACGCCTCAGTTAAGAAAAAACATTTATGAGTGTTTTGATTTTAGTCTTGTGCTGCTCTAGGTAGCAAGAAGAATCCAGAGCAATGCCACTTGTATTATTTTAAGAATGTAAGATTTTCATTAACCCTTTCCATTTGTAGAAATGGAGGCCATTGCTTTTGCCTGTGCTTCCTGATGAGTGTTCTTAAAATGTGTATGATGTGTACAGGTTTCAGACTTGAGAACAGTTCAGCTGGTCGCTTTCCACCAGTAATTTATTACCAGGTCAATAAATAGTCTCAAAACTACATTTTTAAGAGACCAAATGAGTGAAGACTAAGAATTCCTTCTCTAACAGCTTTGGGCAGGCAGCGGGTTGTGCTTCACGTGCCCGTTGTTCCTTGAGCATCTCTTTGCTCTCTTGAGCTGTGGTTTCTGTCGCTCTGTCACTCTGCTGTGCCTCGTCTGTTCCAAACCAAAGCAGCACCAGAATTTCCATAGGTTTTGTAAAACCACGTTGATTGGGTCGCCGGGTGCCTGCAGATACATACGCTTAGCACAGGGTGGGAATAAAAACCAACGGGAGACCTTTTTCAGTGTTTCCTAAACCAAGCGCCTACTCAAAGGAGACTTGGAGAGTTCTTCCATCAGATCTCAGTCGATGGCTTGAGGTGGCGTGAGTGACAGATGACCAACGCGTCATTCCCATTTTCCCCGTTCCTCTTGTCGCGCTGGTGGATATTTCTTCGCTTTTGTTCTACTTCTAATACGAGGCGCGCAGATGTTTCAGAACAAGACCCGGCTTCTGACCTCGGGGCTTCCAGGGTCAGGGTGCTCAGGGCCTGTGAAATCATCACAAGCTGAGCTGAAGTTTTCATCCATCGCAGGAAGGGACCAGTAAGAAGTTAAAAAGGGGCTTTGTCAGAGAGACAAGATGGTCTCAGTCAGGGTCGGCTTCTCTAGTCTGCCGTCTCTGCAGGAGGTGCATGCCTGAGAGGAAGAATATCATATATAACCATTGGCACGTCGCATATCTGTCATGCAAAACTAGGCCTGAGAAGTATATTTAATGTAGCCCAATTGCTTTGTAAGAAATCAAAGGATACTGACACCTGGTTTTGGTAGAGGTGGTTTGATATCTGAGCTCCGCTGAAAGCAATTTAATTAAATAACGCGTACATTGAAGCAGGTATCAATAAGTAAACCCTTAAGTATTTTATCACAGTATTAATTGCGAGATTTTATTTCATTATAATATCCTTTCTCTTCAACTTTATATCCATATGGCACTTGGTAATTGCAAAGAGCTCGAAAAAAAAAGAAACAGAGCAGCTGATGGGCAATTACTGTCTTATGACAAATACACATTCGATCACTTTCCTGCTTCGTGTGGGGGAGATGATGAGGGTGATAGAGCAGCTACACCATATAGCAACTGTGCCACCTCTACACTTGCTATGGAAGAATTTTGGGTCGACTGATTCGTAAAACCGTGGGTTACAGCGGTGATGGAAACCTGTTGTGCAGCTGCTCCTTTCTGCATCCGTGCCCCTTGCAGGAGAGCAGTGTGAAGCATGTGGCTTTAATTTGGAGAGAAGGTTTCTGCCTGGGCCCTCTGCAATTTGTTATGCCTGCCGGGAAAATAAAAGAAAACAAGCCAAAAAGTCCGAAATTCATTGGCATTTTTTTAATTAATACCTTTTAAATTCACATTGAGTGTTCAGCGCTGCCAGGTCCATCCTGATCGTGTCAGTGTGTGACCCGACAAAAATCTGATGTTGAGCAAATACTTGTTCGTGGTCGTTTGTCCCATCACATACATCACACGGTGCTGCGTTTTAGTGAGAAACTCAAAACAGAGCAAAATAAAACCGTCGCATGTGAAATTGGTACAAACATTTCTGTTTGCAAACCCTCGGTGGTCAAACCTGGTCTTGGTTCCAAATTCCACCTCACCGTGAAAACCAAGCTGTGGTTTGGAAGTATTTCATTAAGCAAACCAGTAAAACTCGGCTGTGGTTTTCAAATACATGCCACAGTATCTGACATTTTTATTGGTCTTTGCAGCTTTTTAATCTACGTTTTTGCGTGTCTGTGATTGCGAAATGTTCAGAAAAACAGGGTGAGTCTGTAATATCGTGCTTGAATGTGCAGAAACTGTTACCCGGTTACTGCAGCTCAAGCACACAATTTCTGTACCTTGCTGGGTCATAGATTACTAGGGGAATAATTGAAAGTGATTGAAGGTGTGTGGGAAGTAAAGTTCCAGCAATAAATGCAATTAGTTGTATTGTTTATGGCTTGAATTACAAATGCTAATCATAAACCATATGCTAAAATGTATCTTAATATTTACTGATTAAAACTTTGTGTAATTGTGGTTTGAAATTAAATGTGCGTCTAATAATATCTGCAAGTAAATTACTTTTTGGATACACAGCACTGAAAGTAATTGTTGGGTCACTGTGCTCTGCTAATTACTGATTTTGGAAAACTCAAGCCATGATTCATGAACACATCTCAGCTTCTTATTTCTGTTAATCCCTTACACAGTGTAGTCGGGGATTTATTTTCAGAAGCATCTTGTTGTAGTTGACAGTAAATTGTGGAATTTTCCCAGCTCCTAGCTTACAATCATTTTATGAAATTTAACTGAAAGTGAAAATTTCAAGTCGATGGAGTCAATTTTATATTTAGTTTACAGAAAATAAGTTTCTGGTACAACGCCTCCTTTGAGTTTTTCTGCCAAATTTTGTGGGTTTACAATTATTTTGCTTTAAAAAGAATGTTTTCCCTTGTTTTCCTGCATAAAAGACCATCACAGGAGAGAAGATACATTATGCCCTAGTGCACGCTGGTGTCTAATTACAGCATCAGGACTGGGCTGTACATATAGGGGACAGAAAGGGTGGCCCTCGGATGCTGTGGGACATGTAAAACCAGCCATGTCCATCACTGCATAAAAAACAAACCATGACAACCCCTCATTTCAGAATCATGAGAAGAATTGTTAAATCTTAAGCTTTCAAAATTGTCAATTAGGTACTCAGTATCCAGAGATTTAAACCGAGTAAAAAGTTTTTGTGGAAGATTTCTCATTTGCCTGCTATATTCCTGAGACTTTACATTTTCAAGGTTTTTCTCAGCACCTTATGAACCAAAGGCGTAGCTCTTTTTTTTTGTTTTAATTTTAGTTAAATAATGTATTTTAAAGGAAAAAAAAAAGCACCAAATATCATGGGGATCATGATGACATTGTGAGACTCGGTAGTGGTATCTCACACTGCTGTAAAGATACCAAATGGACGGGGCAATGTGATGTAATTAAATCAGGAGAAGGAAAGTAAGTTCATCGTCTTTGAGCAGACAAGAAGCTATTCATTATGGTCGTGGCTGGCTAACACGTTGGATGTGTATATTGACCATTTTCACATTTATATAGACATAGGTAAAACTGTGAGTGCATTTTTAGGTAGCTTTGTTAAAATGAGAGCCCTTAAAACTCACTGTTTGAATTACTGTGTCCACTGTAGAATCCTAATTCCATCAAAATCAGCGAGGTTTGCCCGTTTGAAATCATTTTAGGTCCATCATTTTGAGGTACATTCTGCGATAGGCTGTCGCTTCATTTTGTTGTATTGGGCTGAGCGCGGCGAGGACCTGACCCTGGCTGGAGCTGAAAGGTATAATAATAATAATAATAATAATAATAATAATAATAATAAATAACAGTAATAATGACAATTATAAACGGGCACCTGCTGAGCTACCTGGGACTCTCCGTGGCCACATCAGTACTCTGGCACAGGCAAAATTCAATTCAAGAGCCTTAATGACTGCACTGTGAACCTGTCATTAGCTTTTCATTAATTTAATTTCCTGAAATTTCATATTGAAAGGTTTGTTATAGTTGGTTTTTTATTTATGTGTGTGCTTATATAAATATATCTGTCTGCTTTTTTTTATATTTGGCTCAAGAATTGATAAGCGTAGAGCGGGTGCTGTGAATAGGCAACTCTTAATTCCCCTGGATGATGTATAATATTAAATCGAAATAGATCTCTTGGTATTTGGCAGGAATAACAGAAGGTCTGTGAGGGTTGTAGGAAGCATAGGAGGAGAGCTGAGAAGCAAAACACCTCGGTGACCAAGACCCATATTGTGAAGAAACAAAGCAAAACATCTCTGTGCTTCGTGGTTTGGATAGATCATCTCACCCAGCTCTACCTGTTCTAGGTCTCACCTTCTTATATGTTGTACACTCACATTAGCATCTCTTGATAGGTCTGAGTTAGGGAGGGACACTCCGAAAAATAAAGGCAAAGCCAGGATCTTAATTCCGTTTGGTTATTTATTTCAGCTGCACTTTGTTGTGCTTCTTGGAAAAAAAATGCTCGTTCATCTGGAAAAGGTCAAACGAGAAATGAGGGTGGACAAGAGGAGCTAATGGAGAACCAGCAGTGGGTTGTGTAAAGTGGATTGGACATGACTGGGGCCACCAGCCCAGGGGCAAATTTCTTTTAGTATTTCTGTTACCGACATGGGCACACAGAGTAACTGCGCGCTAACGAAACCAGCTTCTGGCATGAAGTGGTGAAGACACCGCTGTCATGCAGAAGCAGAATTTCTCCAGCAGTAGAAATTGAAGGAAATAATACAAACTTTGGGATGCTTAAGCATTGACTGGCCAGTCATTTGTGTATGGAGAGTGATCCCATCAACACGAAGCAGCAGGGATGGAGAAGCCCTTGGACATGTGGCTTCATCACCAATGGCTGGAAGCGAGTGGCCAAATCAAAGATGATTAAGGGAGTGGAGCACCTCCCTTATGAAGAAAGGCTGAGGGAGCTGGGTCTCTAGTTTGGAGAAGAGGAGACTGAGGGGTGACCTTATTAATGTTTATAAATATATAAAGGGTGAGTGCCACGAGGATGGAGCCAGGCTCTTCTCGTTGGCAAACAATGATAGGACAAGGGGCAATGGGATCAAGCTGGAACACAAGAGGTTCCACTTAAATTTGAGAAAAAACTTCTTCTCAGTAAGGGTGACAGAGCACTGAACAGGCTGCCCAGGGGGGTTGTGGAGTCTCCTTCTCTGGAGACATTCAAGACCCACCTGGACATGTTCCTGTGTGACCTCACCTGGGCGTTCCTGCTCCGGCAGGGGGATTGGACTGGATGATCTTTTGAGGTCCCTTCCAATCCCAAACATACTGTGATATTGTGATACTGTGTAATGTGACAAAGGAACCAAACACAATCCTGTGATTTGCTCGCTCTTCGCGTCCCAGGGAGGGAAACACAAATGCCAGCCAGCATGCTGGTGAGGTTAATCTGAGATAATTTGAGACATTTGGGAAGATTAGCTCAGTCTGGGAGAGGTATGGGAAGAGGTGACAGTTCACCCGGAGCGATGGAGAGCTGGCGTTACTAGGAATGATGGAGGAGACGCGGACGTGCCATGATGTGGTGCCACGTGGACGTGTCCTACTTGCCGTGAGCACCAGAATCAACACAGCCCTAGGAACAGTACTCACACCCTCCAGGCTTAATAACCTTAGTAAGACCTGTGTAATCTGCTAATGCTCTTACATTAATTTTGGTGGCTATTGAAGAAAAAACAAAGTTTGACATCTATTCTGTACTTGCTGCAGAAGCAGAGTTTAAAGGAGCGCGGCTTGTCCAGCTTGGTGAAGGAGAGCTTAAAGGGATTGGTAGCACTCTGCAAATACATCGGGAGAGTAAACAGCGGGGAGGGAGAGCCGCATAAGCCCAAGAACAATATTGGCACAGGAACAAATGGATTAAAACTGGTCATGAATAAATTTAATGTGGAAGTAGGTTTCTCACCATTGGCACGTTTGGGGACCGGAGGGCTGGGGGAAAGCTCTGCCCAGCGTGACCCATGCATGGCGAGAGTTACGTAGGTCGTTGGCTGGGACCATCAGTCCTTGGTGTGGCCCAGGAGTCTGTGTTCTGGGAACACCAGTGTCTGCAGGTGCCTCTTTTCAGCTGTGAGCAATTGCACCCAATTTGGATTAATTTTTGTGTGTTTGGCGCCTCTCTGACTCCGGGCACACTCCACTGGAATCACTGAATTTGAACCAAAACCAGGTCAAACCCCAGGACACCTGTGTTTGTAAACAACTTTTTTCCCTCCTTACTTGTTTTTGGAAGTAGCGGACTCATTTTTGGTGATACTTTCTGAAATGCACAAGCTTCAGCTTGCGGTAAGAGGGTTCGCAGATCACACGATGACGGGTTGCAGCAGTAAGGAAATTAACTGACGGATTGAGCAAAAAATACTGAAGTATCTCAATAGTTGCCATTGCCTGCTATACTGGGAGCAACTTCTTGATCACATTTGGCTTTTAATCATATATACATACAAAAAGTATGTGTGTAGGTATATATATGCATGCACATATCATAGAACAGAATCACAGGATGGTTTGGGTTGAAGGGACATTAAAGCTCCCCCAGTTCCCCTGCCATGAGCAGGGACATCTTCACCAGCTCAGGTTGCTCAGAGCCCCATCCTGCCTGGCCTGGGATGTCTCCAGGGATGGTTCATCCACCACCTCTTTGGCCAACCTGGGACAGGCTCTCATCACCCTTACGGTAAACAATTTCACATATATACACATACATACTTATAATGCATCTATTGCCCATTTTAACACAGATTAGATAAAAATTTTAGGCCACCCTCAGCCTAAATAAATAAGCTGACAATTAGCATTGTTATTTCACGTGCTACCATTTATTCTTATTATCCATGGGCATTATGGTAGCAATCACATAGTAGTGCCTTGTCCTCGAGATCTTGCGTTCTGGAAGGATCATCTATCGGGAGGAGACAGAGGAAGGACGAACGATCACAAAGTAGTTCAGAGCACCACAGCTGCTTGTCCTTTTTCATGTTTTGGTGTTTTTAATTTAAATGAGGCATAGGCGTCCCCTTCCTCAGCCCCCTTGGTCTTGCTGCTAGTTGAGAGAAGACGCTGCAACCCAAGCCCGAGTGTTGGCCAATTCCAGAACAGGCTCAAGCTTTGAGTATCCATCCCTCCTTGTTATCTTGCTCCGGGTAACTTGCTCAGCCTCATTACTTTTTGTTTCCCCTTAATCATTTATGTAATATCTGGTGTTTCACTGAACTCAGCTCTGTGGCTGGCCACATGTATTCCCTTCCCTACTTCTTCCAAACTCAGAAGGACAACATATCATGGACTAGAACGATATACCAAGTAATAATCGCCGGCACCACCCATCACTACTTTATATTTCATCGGCACATTCATATTAATCTTCTAGCTTGACACCAAAGTTGGAATGCTATTTATAAAATGAACAGAGAACTGGAGATGGGTAAGTTAGGGTCACTTGGAAATACAGTTATTTCGAATAATATGTTTGCATCCTATAGGAGCTGGAGATAGGAGGCACAACACTTTCCACATTTCTTTGCAGACACTTTTCTAGAGCTGCATCATGTCACTAGTTGTATCTAATTTTTTTGCATTGTTTTAAATTCCATGCACAACACAGTGAACATTTATTTTTATATTTCGGTATGAAGAGCTTTCTGATCTTGAGTAATTGTTCTTGTACTTCCATCGCCTTGTTCACTTGTTGCCCAACTGTATATAACCAACTCTTCTCTTTTTTGTTATTTCTTTGTTCTTTGTGTTCCTTTCTGGATTAGGTACTATTTGTCAACATTTCTCTGGTAGTATGCTTAGAATTGAACTCTGTGTTTTAAGTGCAGTTACTGTATTATTAGGTGAACTTCAGTACCTTGGTTCAGCTATGCAACGTTTTGGTCAACGCAGACAAAATGGTACTAGATTTTTTTCTTTTTCCAAAGCTTTTTTGAATTTAATACCCACTAATGTTCTTGCATCCCTCAGAGCTTTTTAGTGCTCTCAATTTCCCTTTCCCTAGTGGTACTGAATGTAGTAAGATGGTTCCCACACACAATCCCTCCCCAGCAATATTATCTCGTGTTATTCCAAATTAAATCTAGCTGCGTTGTGGCCCTTGTTGCGTGGGATGACAAACTAGATTGTCATAAGCATTCCCTTTTGTGCTACAGGTCTGTGCTCATTTTGTATTTCTTTCAGGCCTTACTTCTCTTGGCAGTTTTTCCTGCTTTAGTGTCACCTGCAAATTTAATTAATTCCAGATCATTAATGAAGATGTTAAATAAAACCATATTTGGCATCTCTCCCTACATCTGACTAGAAACTTCCTCCTGGCTCAATAAATTCCATGGTATTCATATCCTTCCCTGCATTGTTTCAATGGCTTTAAATTCTGCAAAACAGTGTACTTAACCAGTCACTTTATTTTTCATGTCAAATTCTAGCTTTGAATGAAAAAAAGAAAGAAAAAAACAATCCAAAACACAGGACCGTGTTCAAAGAACACGCTGCTCACCCTTCCAGTGGTGTAGATAAACTTCAGCCCTGGAGGCCACCAAAGCTGATGAGGCAACATCTGTGTGGAACCATCTCCTTGAAATGTGCCAAGTACACCGTTGATCCCATCAGTTGACTCCAGAACTCACTGGTTTGCCTTAGTATCTGTTTTTCCTGAGTTTCTTGCCTAGCTATTAATTTCTTCACTGCTTGCCTGAACTTTTTGGACGTTACAAGTTATCACCTCCAGATGTGCACCTGCGTGGAGGTGTTTTCTGCCTGAACCGTCTCATACCCATCAGAGCTCTTCCAGAAATCCATCAGCGGCAACAGGAGACAATTCTTCTGTCCTGAAGTAACTGACATTGAACATCTTTGTGTTCTTTCTGTTGACTACTTCAGTCCGTCTCTTTTTTGGCTCTCCAAGGTGGAATCCTGAGATGCTGGCACCGTCCTGCCCCTGAGTCCTGCTGCGTAAATGAAACAGCCACCTTCCGTGTCCTGGACAGAATTACTGCAGCTTCCCCTCATCCAGGCTGATCTTCAGGTGCTGGTCCCTTCTCACAAGTAGCAAGTCATGGGACAAGGGGAAACGGCCTCAAGTTGCGCCAGGGGAGGTTGAGGTTGGATATGGGGAACAATTTCTTCCCCAAAGGCTGTGGGGCATTGAACAGGCTGCCCAGGGCAGTGCTGGAGTCACCAGCCCTGGAGGGTTGGACAGACGGACATGAGGTTCTCAGGAACATGGGTAGTGATAGATTTAGGTTATGGTTGGACTTGATGATCTTGAGGGTCCTTCCAACCGAAACAATTCTACGATTCTACGATTCTTTGACTTTGCCTTCTAAATCTTGTAAAGTCTTCTATGAATGCACATCATCTCTTCTGCTTTATTTAATCCACCTGTTCCTGGGTGGCATCACCAGGTTCACCTTTTTGTCCTGGTTTGGCCTCAAGCTCTGCAGATGCCTATTTTCTGGCAATGGCACGTCATGACAAGAAAACGGCATTTTTGGAACACAACTTTAGGCAGGTGTGGTCACTTAATCTATGAATGGCCACGCGTTGGGCTGACTGGAGGTCCAAACCCCATGAGTACTGCTGGGTGTTTGTTGGTTTGGTTTTTGGTTTGTTTGGGTTTTTTTTGTGATTATTTGTTGTTGTTGTTTTTTTGTTTTGTTTTGTTTTTTTCCTCAGCATGTACAATTTGATAAACCCTGGCATTTTATTTAACTTTCTAGGTCGTTACTTCTCTCTCTAGATTAGTTTGCATCGCGTCTTAATACTAAAGATTTTACAACATACGACATCAGGTCCAAAGGGTTTGCTGTTCTTTTGGGATGTATATATGAACACTAATAAAGAAGAAAAGTAGGAGTTTTGGGTTTGCTTATACAATGAAGAAAGCGGGAAAATTACATGTATCATTCCCTGACAAGTTTTTAAAGTGCGTTTAAATTATTTTATCTGAAATATTTGGCTGTTTAAAACTCCATTTTGCTTTAGTTTGTTTTGGTTTTAATGGAGAAAAGAATTTAAGAAGTTGTCTCGCTGTCATTTCATACTTTTTCCCATTTCTTATGCCGATAAGACTACACAAGTGCATTGTGTTACTGTTAATTTAGATGCTAATTATGGTGAAAAGTATATGTGCGGCTTTTGTGTGGAACAGTAGAGATTTTATAAGACTTTAAGACCCGGTTTAGTGGATCAACCAAGGGAACCGCAAGTTAATAATATATTAGGCATTGCAAATCCAGGTGGAGTAAAAAGAATCCAAACATTCTCTGGTGAAGGGAGCTCTCAAACTGTGGTGCTGTTAGAAGCAGCTGGAATTTGCATTTTATCCTAGAACTTTCCTTCTTTAATCTAGCGGAGATGCGTTACATGGCTCTTTCAGTATATTAGTGAAGTATTTTAATATTAATAATAGCATGACTACCAGTGTTTAAATGTTAAAGTAATCCTATTTGAGGGCTTTGCCTGAATGTGATGCGAAGTAAAAATATGTAAGTAGATTTTGCACATATATTCATTGAGAAAATTGTCCTTCTAACACCATAGAACTGAGGTTTTAACGCAGAGTGTCAAAATGCTCATTCCTTCATCCTCCTTCTTTCTCTCCCCATCCTTTCCCCAAGAACAGGTGGTGTCGTTCCTTCATCCTCCTCCTTTCTCTCCCCATCCTTTTCCCAAGAACAGATGGTGTCGTTCCTTCATCCTCCTTCTTTCTCTCTCCATCCTTTCCCCAAGAAAGGATGCTGTCGTTCCTTCATCCTCCTCCTTTCTCTCCCCATCCTTTCCCCAAGAACGGGTGGTGTCGTTCCTTCATCCTCCTCCTTTCTCTCCCCATCCTTTCCCCAAGAAGGGATGGTGTCGTTCCTTCATCCTCCTCCTTTCTCTCCCCATCCTTTCCCCAAGAAGGGATGGTGTCATTCCTTCATCCTCCTCCTTTCTCTCTCCATCCTTTCCCCAAGAACGGACGGTGTCGTTCCTTCATCCTCCTTCTTTCTCTCTCCATCCTTTCCCCAAGAAGGGATGGTGTCGTTGCTTCATCCTCCTCCTTTCTCTCTCCATCCTTTCCCCAAGAACGGACGGTGTCGTTCCTTCATCCTCCTTCTTTCTCTCTCCATCCTTTCCCCAAGAAGGGATGGTGTCGTTCCTTCATCCTCCTTCTTTCTCTCCCCATCCTTTCCCCAAGAACGGGTGGTGTCGTTCCTTCATCCTCCTCCTTTCTCTCCCCATCCTTTCCCCAAGAAGGGATGGTGTTGTTGCTTCATCCTCCTCCTTTCTCTCTCCATCCTTTCCCCAAGAACGGGTGGTGTCGTTCCTTCATCCTCCTCCTTTCTCTCCCCATCCTTTCCCCAAGAAAGGATGGTGTCGTTCCTTCATCCTCCTCCTTTGTCTCCCCATCCTTTCCCCAAGAAAGGATGGTGAATAATGTTTAGGAAATCATTCCCCACAAGCCTCCATGGGAAGACGTGTTATTTTAGCAATTTCGATGTAGTTACAAAGCAGTTGGTGAACCTATATGGTCCTGTGGTGATGAATATTGCTTTGTGCACCTTACCAAGTTTTATTCCAACTTGGGAGTGCTTTTGAAGTAATAATGTTGTATCTGTCAGCTGCTTTACTTAGGAGTCTTAGTATTTTCTTAAATCCCTTTAAAACATAGCGTGGAACAGCCAAGGGTACAAAAAATATAATTACAATATCCTTTGACAGAATGAATTTCAGTCAACAGAGTGGCGATTGTGATGTTAAATCTCTGGTATTGTAAGTGATAAACCTTGTATTTTTTTTTCTATATCGCCAAGTATATTACTGAGTAGGCTTTAAAATATACATATATATATATATATAAAAGTATATATATATATGTATATAATGACACAAAACCCCAGACAGCCCTTTCTCAGTCCCGGCCCTGGCAGGCACAAAACTTCCAGCTTGTTACAAGGTGTTAAAGTACAGAGATTATATTTTCTCAGCCTTTATTAAAAAAAAAAGAAAGAAAAAAAAGGCATTGTTAATTCAACCTTTAGTAATCTTATTTCACTTGCTGTCTACATCATCGGCAGATTTTTATGTTGTTTTTTTCTTTAAACCAGCTGTTGAAAATAGTCAAGTTTAAAGAGTTCACGGCTGAACGTGAGGGATTCATCATTATATATTTACTGACTGAGGCTGATATAGCTGTAAGGTTTTTCAGATGCCATTGATCTATTGCGCATGTTCCCTCCCCGGGTTGCAGGACGTGGTTCTATTTGCATAAGGCCCTGGGCAAGGTTCTTTCTTGCATTGATTGGCCTGTCCAAGGGAGCCTGATGTGCTCCTGCATTGATCACCCTGTCTTTTCTTGGAAGGCAGTGTTACGCCGAGTTCATCTCAAACATTCCAGGGAGAAGGAGAAAACTTTACTGCAGATGTCTCAATTTTATTCAGATGTTCCTTTGAGTATAGTCCTTTCCTTTTTTTATTTCCCCTCTTTTTTTCCCCTTCCTTTTTTTATTTAATTTGAATGCGTTTCTGCAGTTATAGCGCAGCAGAGACCGGAGCATGGTGAAAAGCTATGTTAAATAAAATCACCATCATGTACACCACTTATTCCACCCTGTCTTTTGGTTGGTTTTTTTTTTTAAACAATGCCTATAGCTCCTAGCAAAAATCAAAAATACTATCTCTTCAAAGAGTTCGCAATTATAAGTGGAGACTTAATCTAGGACTGTGTGTGCTGGTGTCTTCGCATAGATTAATATTGCCAGTTCGTACTAGATTTGTACTAAATTTTGTTCGGTCTTGGAAAAATGCTTTTAAACGTTATCTGCATTGGGACTTTGGCTTTTTGGAGCTGTGCTTCGAAATGAACCAGGCGGGTGAATCACTGAGCTGACCAATGGTTGATCAGCACTGCATTGGTCAAAGAGGACAAATATTGTCACCGATGGCTTCCAAAACCTAGTTCTTGTAGGCAATGGAGCTTCTCAATGTCTCCTGCAGCAACCACCACCTCCAGGAGCTCCAAACCCAACGCTGGAATTTCCGAGGGGAACGTATTTGCCTGCATGCCCAAATTGTGGGGAAAATGCCCGTTATTAGTGTCCACCAAAAGTATTTCTGTGGTATTTGATGCATGGTAGGTAGAGGTGAAATAATGCAATTATACCCTAAAGGTGGTTTGTATCTAGTGAATAAGCTGAAATATTAATTTCACCATCATAGTTCTGCATGATGGTGAAAAATAAAATGTTATGATAGTGTTCTGGTCCTACAGAGCCGTTCCTTCATCATTTCAAAAAACATTTACTATGGGTATTTTGGTGGATGCTGTAGAATTTTCTTCGAAAGGAATAAGCATTCAGAGATACACAGCTGAGATCATATTAACACTATTACATAAATTACGCGGGGTTTTTTTATCACTCGGATTATAGTTTCATGTCTTTCACAGAAGCAATAATGTGTTGCATTGTGTTGCGATACTTCGGCTTAGGGAACATATTCCTTTAGTCATTCAGTAAAACAAAACTTAGATAAGTCTAATTCAGGTAGCGTATATGAAATTTCATCTTCATTATCATGCAAATGCAGTGAGGATGTAACATTTCCCAAGATGTCATTTGACTATTAGGATCTTTAGAAAATGGCCTCTCAAAGCCACAAAGCTAATATTCCAGAAGAAAGCTATATAATACCTAAAAATTGTCTATCCTTATTCTATATGAATAACAAATGTAATAGGACAGGCCATTATTAAAACCGCAAAAAGAATGTGTTGACCTATTGGTACATAGGATCTTTTCTGATTTTTGCATCAAATTGTGAGCTTTCTGTAGCATAAAGGATGAACATGCAAATACAGATTTCAAAAATCTACAGGGGAAAAAAAAAGTTGAATAGTCACTAGAAATCTCTTCTGGTTTGTCTCGGTGTATAAATGAAACCAATGCATATTTATACAGATAACTATTTTGTTATACGTAGCAATACCCTATGCGAGTGTTATATATATTGTGTGTCTGCATTGTGCATCTGCAACACTTTTTTGCTTATTTTAAGCTGCCTTTTACTGATATTTGAGTCAACAAACACAGAAGATGCGCACGGGCTGAATATGAGCTGATCTCTCAAGTGGGGAGCACAACTTGCTTTTAATTCTGAAATAAAAGAAGAGTCTGAGTATTTCGTAGCAGCCCATTATCTGGGTTGTTCAGTGGAAGGAAAACCCTGCACTTGCTCCTGTGCCTGAACTGCGCAGGACAACAAGACCCAAAAAATTTCTAGTAGCGAAAAAGACCTTTAGCAAACAGCATCAGTACTGAAAAGGAGAGGGTGGGATGCGATTGTTTATAAGCAATTAAAATGAAGAAGAGAAATCTAATCTCTTATTTCAGGTACAAATAATTTTGATGGGGCGCGGGGGGGGGGGAATGTTATCTGTATCATTCATAACGTGCTGTTAAAGAAAGCAGATGCCTTAAAAAACTTGAAGATGTATAAGATGTATATAGGTGCTCCCACAGTATCCATTACCCTCTGTCCATGTTCTACAGCGAGATTTTTCTTATTTGCAGCCCCAAGTGATGCACTGGATGTGTTGAAATTAAGTGTTTTGAATGGGTTTTAATAATTGTGTGATGGCTGGGCGCCCCTCTACTGATAAGATCCGAGCGAAACAGAGCAGCTCAGTGCAAAACCCCACATTTTTAACTTTTCCTATGAAAGATGTAACTTCCACGGCAAAAAAAAAAAAGAAAAAGAAAAAAGAAAAAAAGTTATATTTTTCAGCTGCAGGTCTGATGTTTTCCGAGTAAGCGTATAAAGAATGAAATTGCAAAGTGTGCGGGTTGTTTTCTTATTATTATTACACTTGTTTTGTAAAAACATAGGACTTAGAAACCGGAAAAATTGCAGAGAGTGTCAGACGTGCCATCGCTGAGACGTTTTGGTTCTATGGGGACGTTGCTGGAGATAAGAGGTTGCTTGGCAAGGGGGATCTTTATAAAGTCCACGTATGGCCGGGGATGCTTCATCCCCACCTAAACGTTTTCACTCCCCTGCCTACGTGGCGTCTGCCCCTTGCTCAGAACCTTTTGGTGATCACGCTGGCAAACTTCCATCACACGTGGGGTTTTATAGTGCGTTTTTTTAAGAAAAATTTGAAATTTAAGTTTATTTATGCTTCTGTTTGTTTGTTTGTTTTGAGGTAAAACAGTGTATTTGAACAACAAAGGCTTCACCGAGAGCTTCTCGACACTTGTGATCGGTGCAGCACTCTGAGGAGGGGACTGACCCACTCCAAAAATGCTGATTTTTTGGTAATATTCGTATTTTGGGAGAGGCTGGTCTAGGCATGATGCTTAGCACCAGATTTAGTGGGGTCACCGCCTGAGCCCCGTTCCATTACCGAGAAGGTAATGGGTGGTAGCGTTTGTAAGAATAATGTATAATAAAAGCAAAACAATCAGAACCGTCCTGCTCTGCACACTCCCATGTTGCTTCCCACAGCCTTTCTTTCTCCAGGAAAAAAAAGGCAATTGTCCTATTTAAGTAGAGGCTAAATCCTTATTTGGCTGGGCAAAACTGATCTTTATTGTATAGTGTAGAAAATAATGATGTAAGTTATTATTTGCAGTGCTTTGGATTGCACTTCTTTTGTATGTGCTCGATACGTTTTTATATTTTGCAGCATTCTGCTAAGTACAATCTTAGTGAAGTTTTTTTTACTCTAATTGCGAAGCAAGTGCTATAGTAGAAAGGAAATTTGAAATTTCAATGCCACTATATTGGGTAGATTTTCGTGAATCTGTGGAAAGGGACAGCAAGTCTATAGTTTGTTACTGCACAGAATTAAAATTAGCTGTATAATGCTCATTCCTCCAGATATACCTTATTTTGAGAGGGGAAAAAAAAGATCATACTGCCTTCTGCTTCTCTCTCATGCACGCTAAAGTAACTTTTCACGGTTTAAACAAATATTTCTAAATCAGGTAGGAAAAAGCATCCAAACGCACACATGGAACGTGCTGCGCGTCTGCCCGTGTAGCGTGGCGCTTGTTATTGGTGTAAAATTCCTACTAAGTTATTTTGCGGGGTGATTTCTATAGCTTCGAGGAAGCTATTGATGCTGGTAATGCGAGAGGTGTGTTCTGGTCCTTCCCTCTCTCCCCCTGACCTCTCGCACGTCGACACACTCCCCTTCAATCATCCCCCGTCCACCCGAGAGAAACTTCGCATCCTGACAGCCCATCACTTCCAACAGCAGAAATTCACATTAAAAAGAGTAATAATAATTTTAAAAAATAAGGTAAAAAACGCCTCAATTGTGGTGTCCTCGCGGGGATAACGAGGGGACGGCGTCGCTCACGCGGGGTGCATCCGCTCCCCAAATGAACAACGCGCGGGCTGGACCCCGGGGTGAATCGCCACCGCTCTTCCCCTGCAAAATGCACTTTAGTCGGCCAGCCCGAAGCGTCACCCCGTGTCACATTTTCGGCAGCAGGTTGACGTCCCCGGGCACGAAGGATCAAGCGGCGCCACGGCGAGCGACCTTGTCTTTTCTTCTTGCCCTTAAAAACAGCCCTTAGCATCTCTGTGCCTGAAATGGGGGGCGGATAATAAGAACTTTCTGTAATATATAACTGGTTTCACCGGGTTTTGGGACGGGTTCCCGGCCGGCAGCACCGTAACTCTCCTGAAAACAATATTTATTGGTAACAACCACAGATCTGCTGTAAAACGCAGCTAAATTATTTCAGTCTCTAACTTTTTCAGAACGCAAAATTACTGCTAAAACCAAGCAACAAAAACTTCCAAATCCATTTTTTTTTTTATGGCTACGTTCTTATATTAAGCCTATGTGTGTATGTGCCATTTAGAGGTTTTAATGAATCTTACGCAATTAAAGTTTTATCAGCAATTGTACCCTAATAGTTATTGTAAGGTGCCGGAATACGTATCTACTGTCATTCTGAGCATCGCCTTGCCAGCCATTTGTCTCTTAAACTAATGCATATTTGCCGCCTTCACTTTAAACAGGAATCAATTTATAATGCACATTGTAATCTTTTGGTAAAAGCCTAATTATGTACGTTGCTTTTTAAAATGCAAGGATGGGAATAAATGTCTATTAATGCTTTACATGGAAAAACAGAATACAAACATCTTGTGATCTGAATATATTTATAAATAGTCGCTTGCACTTTTAATGCAAATTAAATTGGGCAGCACTGTCAGGCTTCAATTTTTTCCTTTATTTTTCCTTTCTTATTTTTTTACACTGTTATAAGAATGGCTTATTTGACACCCCATATATGTCTTTTTATAATGTTCACGGCTTTTTCCATGCACCTGTAACTGGTGCCATCTTGTATTGTTCTTTTATACCTTTTGTCTTTGTTTCCTTATTTTATTGCCTGTACTTCGCAGAGGACATGAATGCTAATGAACATATGATGTATACCATCATTCACATAGGCGAACAGATATAGCTTTCCCTCTTTGTCGAATGTTTGCGCAGTAAAATGAAAAATTAAACAAACCTAGCATGACACCGTTGTGATTTCAGCTTAAATGAAACACATACTGAACTTCTTTTGTGAAATTTTTCCCGTCAGAGGGAATTTTTTGGGAGTATTTTTATATCCAAAGAGTAAAGTTTGAGGCAATTCGCTAAAAGACGTAGAAGTTATATCGCGAAATTGTTGATACTGGGCCATAATAAAGTCTAAATACTGTTAACCTCCAATTAACAAAAAAAAAAGGGGGGAGAAGATGTCAAAACACTCATTACAGGTTTAATTATAATTTCTGAGCGATTCAAAACCTCCTGACTGCGCTCCGGCCGCTCCAATTTATCCATTCAGCCCGTATTGTGCATTCAGCAGCTCCTATTAGACATCTTCACAGTGAGTGGTTCTGCTGGGCTTTTCTGACACCCGCTTTCACGCATGGCCTGCCGCTCCAACGAGAAACGTCGGATGCCTTCTTTTCTTCTATTTTTCTTCTTTTTTTTTTTTTTTTTTGGTTGTTTGGGGGGTTTTTTTGTGTGTTTTTTGGGTTGGTTTTTTTTTTTCCGCAGCATTAAAGACGCCTTGTCCGCGTCGCGTTGCGCGTGTGCGTGTACGTGACGGAAGAGCACATGTGCTAAGCGTGCAACGTGACGCGCGTTGCGTTGGAGGGGTCGCGCCCACCCGTGTCCCACCCGTGGGGACGCGGCACCGTGGGGTCTCGGCAGCCTGTGACACTAGAGGGCACTGCTTGTCCTCGCTTGCAGCATCTTCTGGGACAGCAACCGCATCCCGCAACCTGGCTTTAATTAACCGCCGCCTTCTTATTAAGGAATTCCAGGCTGCTTAATTCGTCGTTGTTTTGGGTTTTTTACGCTTGGTGGAGTTGCCGGTGCTCGCGAATAGATACAGAAGCGAGCGTCCCGTACAGTAACCTTTATTATTATTAGTAGTAGTATTTTAAATCTGGAAATGTGGCTCTTGGCAGAGCCAGAAGGCCGAGCCTGCCTTGCAATGGGGTTTGGATCCCCTGCCAGCTGTGCTTCCAGTGGTGCACAGCACTAGGAGCAAGATGGGGAGCGGACCCAGCGGTTGGGGTAGTTTATTTCTGCAAAGGCCACGAGAAATATAAGTAGAGGACAAGAATAGGAAGTTTAGAGAATGCATCTTCGGTGCCTGTAAAACATGCATCCCTCGGAAAAAATGTTTCTTAATTGCAGAACACTAAATCACCTGAGTTGCTATTTCAAATGTTTCTTCCATTCACAGTCTCTTTTAGTAGTGTTATTTTGGCTGGGATTTGCAAAAGAGTAGGCAAGCTAATTGGATTAATAAAACCAGGTGTAATTTCACAAACATCGGAAAATTAATACTAATGTTAGATATGTTATCAAAATAATAATATCCAGGCTCAAGGTGAGGACACCAAGCGTTGCCGGTACCTTGTCGGTGTCTTTTGCAACCAGCAAAGCACCGTAACCAGTCCTGCGTGCTGCCCAGGTCAGGCTTTTTAATTTGCTATGAAATTCCAGCACTCGAGTTCAACAGATTAAGCCCTGTGGTCCAAAGCACTGTTTATTGCTTAAACCATGATTCTCGATCGGGCCCTGTACCAAAGCTGGTGTATTTTCTGTTCTGTCTCCATGATGTCTGACATGAATGTTTATTTCTGGTTGAATGTTGCTGACTTTCAGTATGTGTGTACATTTTCTCACACCAGGTATTCATAGATGTATGTATTTAACAGCTTGTTTGCCTGATCCCTACAAAAATCTCCTAGTCAAGGTGATGGGTGCTTAATGTAACTACAGGTTTCTCCACATACAGTTTCTAATTTTCAGCTGTTTGAAACATAATGATTTTCTTACATAGGAAGATTACCTTTTTAATAAACTTCTAAAAGACTGTCCTAGCCAGAGCTCTTGGCCATCAAAGAGAAGCCAGTGTAACGATAGGCTGTATTTTGTGCAGAGTGAATTGAAAGTATTTTATTTCAGTCCAACATAATCCCTTGTAAATGTCAAACTGATTTTGAGCCATCCAAGCTCTTGCCAATGTATTTTTAAACAGTGACTATATGAATTTCTGAAAATTCCTCCTGCAAGTTACTGCACAACTCCAGAGGATAGTATCGTATGTTTATTATAAATATGTCAGTTTGCTAATTATTTCTGCATAATCGCGTAGTAGTCTCATACAGCCTGGTCTCCTACGTGATCTCTAGTAATAGATATGTCATTTAACAAGAGCCAGCATCACGTAGTTTTGCTTTATCAGTTCGTGAGCAAAAGGAAAAAGAAAAATGTAATCAATACAGAGCAACTCCTTTTGCATTCACCATTTTATAGTTTGAAATCTTATTTTGTGCGTACCGACAGTCTACAAGCAGTGAGATGCCAGGACTGCTATAATAAGATTTCTTCCCCCTCCTAGTGGGATGTTGCTTATGGCTATAAGAAAGTTAATTTCAGATCCTGATACACTTGCATTAATTTTTGAGACATTGGCTGGGTGTAGGACGGCAAAGAACACAACCAGCTATGCTGTCGCTAATCGCTTATTACCTGCGGCCAAAGGAAGTGGTGTTCATGAGCAGGCCACAAAAAAAAACCCAAGAAAAAAAGGAAAAAAAGAGGTAGGAAACTGTCAGAAAAGGTCTC
Organism: Nesoenas mayeri; assembly: GCF_963082525.1. Taxonomy (NCBI): domain Eukaryota; kingdom Metazoa; phylum Chordata; class Aves; order Columbiformes; family Columbidae; genus Nesoenas; species Nesoenas mayeri. The sequence continues at coordinate 1,974,763 of NC_137542.1, forward strand.
CCGGATTTCTTCCCGAGGGTCTTGAGAAGATGACTGGGAAGGAGAAGCAGAAACAATGGCTTAGTCATCTCTTAAAGGCTATTTAAATGGGTTTTGGCGTACTTGCGAGATCCTGTTTGTGCACTGAAATTGTATTTGATGGTGAGACTATAACACTTACCAAACTGTCCTGCTTCTGAGTGAGAAAGCGCATCTTCATGGTTCTTTAAAAGTATGATTTATGTATGAAAAACAAGTGATTTAGATGCTTATCATCTGCGATATGCACCATACCTCGGTAATGCCTTTATATTCTTTGGAGTATTTGCTGACAAAAGGAGTGTGTTGTCTCTTCATTTGCCAGAGAGGGATCTGTTGACTCCACAGCTATGCAAAAACCTCTCATCAGCACCTATTTTAATCAGCAAGAACTTTACTATAAATCATTATCAGAAAAAGCATTGTGCTACACTTTTATACCAATGCATTTATTTTGAAATTAATAGGGAAAAGTAATACAGAGCCTGCGCTTGAGATGGGCTAATAAGCGTGCCCATGAGACTTTCCTTTTTAAGCACTAAATGAAAGCTTTTGCATTGCTAACAGGCTACAAAAGTTGCTTAGGTAATAAGAGTCTCTTTCTCTTATCAGTAAAAAAGAAGAGGGGAGGGATGGGATGGCTCAAGGGATTGGTAATCAGATTACAAAGTCTTTCACTTCTAGGTCACTGGTTCAAATCTGCCCCTGTTTAGTGGTGACCAAAAGCTGTTCCCAGCTGATGGCTTTTCAGTGGCCTTTGTGCAATGCATTAGTGATCTGTATCCAGTGTCTGGTGGAGATGGCTCCTCGCCCTTGCGTGGGGAGTCTCAGCTCAAACCCTCTAAAAGGAGGAATAAACAGAAAACAAATAATAAGTTATCAGAGCAGTGTGGATGAACCGGCACCGTCGCAGCTGCTCTGGGTTCCAACAGCAGCCGCCACCGTCACCTTCCACCAGCATCACTTCTGAAAAGTTGTTACCAGCTTCCTCAAGAACTGGGCTGATATCTCTTAATTTGAACCATGTGGCATCGCAACAATTTACTTCCAAATTAGGCTAGAATAGATAAAATCATAATTGGGGGGGAAAAAACAAACCAAAAAAAGCTTGGGGAGAAGTAAAAGGAAAATTACTGAATGTGTTCATCTTAGAGAAAATATCATATATATCAGTAAAATTGATTTTGACATAGAGTGTGAAAACACTTTTATTGGTGGTTTCAGGGCTGCAGTAACCCCGTGGAACTGTAACTTCAGTAGGTTCTCGTGCAGTGCGTGGTTAATACCACGACAGTGTGCTCAGATAAATGCTGGAAGAGTTTTATAAAACGAAATACTGAAAACAAGGGAAAAAACAGACGAAATTCCCCAGTACCTGAAAAAGAGCCCTTTTGAGTGTACATCTTCCAGTGCCATCTCTTACTGATGCTTACTGTCAGATATTTAAATGATGGGTTTATAGACTTTGCTCTTGTCAGCGTTTTGAAGTGCTACTTTCCTTAAGCTAGAGGAGCGCCAGAGGACATCTGCTATAAAGGGAATGTAATTTCTGCTTCATTAATATATGAACCTGAAACCATGGCTGTCTGTTATACGTGCTCGGTACATTTCTATGGAAATCACTTTGATGGTTTAGAGGTGTGTTTATGTCCATAGGGATGCATGCAACCCATTATAAAACTACGACTTTTTCCCCAAAACTATCCAAAGGAAAAGAAAATTTCTTTTGAGACAGCAGGTGTGCTGCAGATACTTTTGTACAGAATTAGGTATTTGATCAATCCCAAATCCAAGACCCACCTGGACACATTCCTGTCCCACCTTCTCTGGGTGACCCTGCTTTAGCAGTTGGGTTGGACTGGATGATCTCCAGAGGTCACTTCAAGCCCAACCATTCTGTGATTCTGTGAAATTATATTTTCTCAATCCAGGCCTCATTGGATCAAGTGGATCACATCAGCCGGCTCCCCCATTAGTTGCATAAACTTTGGAGTTTGCTGGAGACACCTCAACCTGGGGAAGATAAAACAGGTGGAGATGGTTGGTACCAACCCATGGGACACATGTCTGGTGCGGGGTCTTTGCTCTCCCAAGAGCAGGTTGATCTGCCCAACACACTCATGGCTTCACCCTTGAAACCGAAGCCAAAAAAGTGTGCCAGTAACACCTGTGTGCCGCAACATGCGTTTGTTATCTGTTTTTTGCAGGCATGGCTTGGGTAGGATTCATTGCCACTGTTTTCACACTTGGCTTTCAATGGCCAAGCTTGCGATACAATGGCATCTCCTCTGGAAACCACAGCAAGCGCAGGGAAAAAAAAAAAAGCCAAATGATGTATTTATCACAGAATCCCAGAATGTGAGGGGTTGAAGGGCCCTGGAAATCCCATCCAGTGCAATCCCCCCATGGAGCAGGAACACCCAGATGAGGTTACACAGGAAGGTGTCCAGGCGGGTTGGAATGTCTGCACAGAAGGAGACTCCACAACCCCCTGGGCAGCCTGGGCCAGGCTCTGACACCCTCACCCCAAACAAGTTTCTCCTCAAATTTAAGTGGAACCTCCTGTGTTCCAGTTTGCACCCATTGCCCCTTGTCCTGTCCCTGGTTGTCACCAGCAGAGCCTGGCTCCATCCTCCTGACACTCCCCCTTTCCATATTGATCCCCAGGAATGAGTCCCCCCTCAGTGTCCTCTTGTCCAGCTCCAGAGCCCCAGCTCCCTCAGCCTTTCCTCACACGGGAGATGCTCCACTCCCTGCAGCATCTTGGTGGCTGCGCTGGACTCTCTGCAGCAGTTCCCTGTCCTGCTGGAACTGAGGGGCCACAGCTGGACACAAGATTCCAGGTGTGGTCTCCCCAGGGCAGAGTAGAGAGGGAGGATTTATGATCCAAAACACACCATCAGCATCTAATAATGCTTTGATCTCTGATGTCTCGGAGATCCACGGCACTCAGAGCAGCCGCTGTGCCCTACCAGGAATCTCAGGCTGTCCAAGCTCCCGCAGGATCTGAGTCTCTCTCCGTGTCCTTGCACCAGGGTGTTCTGTGACCTGCTCGCAGTGTTTTGCTCAAGTTTACCTACACCTGCATCTCCAGCCCCATGAGCCGGGGGAGATCTAAGGTTGGCTGTACCAGGGGTGAGGGTGAAGGACTGTCATCTTCATGGCACCCTTTGCTCCAGGAGTGCAGGTTTATACGCCAAAGCCATTCATTTCAGAAGTTCACACAAAGGTTATGGGGGGATGGGGGAAATAAATAAACTGAAAACACTGGCGGCACAGCTGTTGTTGAGCTCGGGGAAGCTGCTTTCCAAGTCTGGCGTGAACCTTCGCTTCCCTTGCACCGGGGGAAGCTGGTTTTGCTCCAGCATTTCCAGCTCGGGTCCACTACTCCGAGCTGCACCAGGGTGCTTTAGGAGTAGGCAGGCTCGGTATGGGTTCTGCAGAGTGAGGTTTGTCTACTCATCAGGATTTTTGAGACTTTAATTGTTAGTTTAGAAAACAACTTACTCCAACTGAGGTAACCTCCCAACGAGGCATTTGTCCTGGTATAACAATGCTCCTTGGTGCAGCTTAAAAGGGCATGTACGTGCCTATAAGTGCGTGCATATAGATTGAACTGTATGTATGTCTAAAGTGTGGTATAAACTGATGATACACTCGGTTGGTACACGTCTCTCCCAAAGTGTGCAGAAGCCTTCAGGTCACTGTGTCTGGTGTGTGGACTTTTCTGTCCAAGTACTGGAGACGTGATTGGGGTCTTGTCTTTGTAAGAGCATGAATCTGGATTTTAAGGATCCCAGAGATCACAGGATGGTTTGGGTTGAAGGGACTGTCCCAGCTCCCCACATGCCATGAGCAGGGACATCTTCACCAGCTCAGGGTGCTCAGAGCCCCGTCCAGCCTGGCCTGGGATGTCTCAGGGATGGTTCATCCACCACCTCTCTGGGTACCTGGCACAGGCTCTCACCACCCTCAGGGCAACAATTCCTTCCTCATGTCCCGCCTGAATCTCCCTCCTTTAGTTTAAAACCATCACCTCTTCTCCTATCACAAAAAGTCCTGCTCAAAAGTCTGTCCTCATCCTTCTTATCAGCCCCTTTTAAGCCCGGAAAGGCTGCAGTAATGGGAGCTATGAGCAGTATTTGCTGTCATGGTCCAGTTATGTGATGACTTTCAACCTCATGGTTGGGGGTTGCTTTCCAGGACCCCGCTCTGCCCTGGTGCTGCTGGTGGTGAAATAAAGATGTAGAAAATCTAACCAGGTGTGTTTCATCACTGAAGAGGACCTGGGAAGAAAAGGAGCAGAAGTAAAGCTCGCGGTTGCTTTTGGTTTTAGCGTTGCTTATGAACCTCACGAGATCAGAGGGTCATGGGGAATATCTCGCTAGTGATGTGTAATGGTTTGGAAATAAACACCAAGGGTGGCTCCAGCTGCCTTTGATCTAACTAAATGGCTATTGTGTATATTCTATTTAACTTATTTTAAAATTAGGCAAAGAGCATACAGGAATGCTTCTCTGCGTGCTAGATGCTCGAACTTCCAACTGTGTGTTCAGGACCAAACAAAAGGAGAATGGTTCTCTTTCAAGGAGCTTATCATTTGGTAGATATATAACACAAAGCAGGCATGAAATGCTGTGGGAAAGAGGGACTGACTTTCTGCCTTATCCTGTGTTTTTAACATTTTGAATTTTTATTGATGAGGGCCAGAATTTGCAGATTTCACACAGCGTCTTTTGCCTTCCGTGGTATCTGTGAATTTTTTTTTGTTTGAAGTGGGACTTCTTAAGTTGAAAATGATGAGCTTTTAGATTAAAAAGAAGGGTAAGTAGTTAAATTCCCAGAAGGCCTTTTTTCAAATCACACCAGAAAATTCAGAGAGTACAGAAAATTTAGCAGATGTCTCTTGTGCTTCAGTTGATCTTCAGGGTCTTGTAGTGTCATGATGAGCTCCCTGGAGATCTCATGGTCACAGGGTGATGTGTCTTCAGGTCCTACCTGGTGGACCAGAGACAAGCCTTGGTCTGGCAATCCGAGTGCAACCAACAAAGGTGGAGTCCAACCCAAAATTTTCAGAACAATTTCTCCCATTTCCTAACACCCATGAAAACAAACATGCCCTGCTCTTAACGTATCAGAGTCTCTCTTCAAGGCTTGTGCTTATGGGTTTAAGTTATTTCACCAAAGAAGGGCTATGTGTGATAAATTAGTACCTTCCTACGTGGGAAGCTGGGATTTTTTGGTGCTTTTTGTGCAGCACCCATTGTCCTGACATTGAAACACGAGAACACTCCTTACATTAAGAAATGTAAGGAGTCGTTCTTCTGTTGACTCATTACTACCTGGCATCACATCTTTGGCTACTGCAGTAAGTTCTGGAGGATGATTTGTGGTGTTTGACTGAGTCGTCTTCTACTGGTATAGCTGTCTGGACAGTGGTTCTCCAGACCTGATGGACACCAGGTCCATACCCAGTGTGTCCTGGTCTTCTTCTACTGGTATAGCTGTCTGGACATTGGTTCTCCAGACCTGATGGACACCAGGTCCATACCTAGTGTGTCCTGGGCTTCTTCTGCTGGTACTGCTGTCTGGACATCGGCTCTCCAGACCTGATGGACACCAGGTCCATACCCAGTGTGTCCTGGGGCTTCTGCTGGTACAGCTGTCTCAAGGTTGGCTTTCCAGACCTGATGGACACCAGGTCAATGCGTGGTGTCTCCTGAGTCATCTTCTGCTGGTACAGCTGTCTGGAGGTTGGCTCTCCACACCTGATGGACACCAGGTCAATGTCCAGTGTGTCCTGAGGCTTCTTCTGCTGGTACCACTGTCTGGAGGTTGGCTCTCCACACCTGATGGACACCAGGTCAATGTCCAGTGTGTCCTGAGGCTTCTTCTGCTGGTACCGCTGTCTGGAGGTTGGCTCTCCACACCTGATGGACCCCAGGTCCATGCGTGGTGTCTCCTGAGTCTTCTTCTGCTGGTACAGCTGTCTGGACGTTGAATCTCCAGACCTGATAGACACCAGGTCCATGCGTGGTGTCTCCTGAGGATTCTTCTGCCGGTACAGCTGTGCCTGGCAGCTGTTGTCACAGAGCACAGACCAGACATTTAATTATGAATGCGTGCTGTTTATGAGAGTCTGTTCTGTACTCTGAATTGGAAGATCTTTATCGGAATCATTTGTCATATTAGATTAGCTACACATCCTTCAGGCTGCTTCACAAAGCCCTTCTGCATATGAAAGATCTCCTCCGTGGACCCTTCTTAGCCTTGCTGCTTCTTCCCCATCTCACGAGTGGGTGGAAAACCTTGTGTGATGTCTGACATCATGTCCAATGTCTGATGAATGGGCCTGATAAAAAATTATCCAGTATTTCTTCTTTGCTGTTTTTTTCAGGCTTCAAAGATGTCAGTCGTAGCGTGGCCTGCTTGGTGTAATTTGGTTTTCAAGCCACGCATACGTGTACTTTTTTTTGGTGAAGGAGCGTGCATGAGGCAGCAACATTTTAGTGGGAAAGATGAGGGAAGCTGCCACTCCTCCCTTTTGGTTGTCTGCAATAATAAATCTCAATTTGCCATTCCCTGACCGCACAGAGAATTATCTCCGTGAGTTTGCATGACCCCAGAAGTTTCAGTTTACGTACCCTCTTGCTCAGAGGCCTTGCCTGTGGAGACACTTCTCCTTCCTGAAGCTGCTCGGGGGCTGCAGGAGTCGAAGCTGAGGCTTCAAAGGACAGGAAGAGTGAGCGTTGTTGTCTTATCCTCTAGCTGAAGTGGAAATCCAGCTGTCTGTGTTTAAGTAACAAGGGCGTCAGACTCCGTGTCCATCTGTGAGGTGCTGAGCTCACTCAGTTCTTCTCAGATTTTGTTGTTTGGGTTTTTTGTTATTTTTTCTTAAGCCTGGTCTTTTAATAAAAATTAATAGACAGGCTGAAACGTTTGTGTACACATGTGATGGAATAGGGGCAACTGGTTCATCCTTGTGCAGCCAGCATCCAGAAATCTGTGGAGGATTTACTCTTGTTGTTGTTAAACCAGTGCAGTTCTCTCTGTTTCTCTAGGTGTAAAATGAAATATAAGGAAACTGACTATTTCATTGAAAAATGCAGTAGCATGAGATTTGCATAAAGTTGTAATAAATGTTTTCCATGTACCATTCAGACAGAAGCAATGAAGAAGTAATGCCATTTTACCCTGTTGTATTTGATACTTAACACGTAAAACCAGTTATTTACTTGATTGTTTCACATTCATTTCACTAATATGATTGTTCACTTGTAGACTGAGTTCTGGATTTACGCATTTATTAAAACATGCGAAAATTACTTCCATAACTTACATCAGGCCACGTTTTTCATTAGATATGAACCATTACCTTCGTGATGGTAAAATATCAAAACAAAACTCCAACTCCTTGTATCATTTCATTTTCAAGCCCTGTGTATTAATGGTTTTGTTACAGCCTGATTTTTAGGAGCAGTTTATTTCAACTAATTTGTCATCACAAAGAATTAGCATCATTGTGTTTTATTTAACTTTAAGTGAGTAAATAGGATTCCAAGAACCTGCATATTCTTGTTTTAGACTTTTTCTCCCCATGTAGTGCAAAGAAGGAGCCCAGCCAGACAGGCTAAGAGTAAATCAGCTGTTTTATTGATCTGTATCATATGCACACTGGTTATTTAGATACAGCTTAGCTGGTCCACTGTAATTTAAAAGATGCTCAGCTCAAGCAAGTACCTTAGGAAGAGCTTTTCTCCCAGCACGAGGAGGGTTTATTTCTGTCCAGCCCCACTTTGTAATTGATTTGAGATCACCCAGAGTAACAAACTCAGAGATGTTGACCAGGCTCGAAAGCCCCGGGGCTGAAAATGGTGTCATCGCGGAACCCAACTGAGGAGCAGATGAGTCTCTGTGCCCTGGAGCGGCCGCATCCCCTCAGATGGATGGACCAGATGGCCGAGGTTTGGTAGCAGCATCAACAACCCGGCTCCGATCTGCTGCCGCCGGAGCCCGCGCGAGCCTGACAGGCGGCGAGCGGAGGAGTCGCCGTAACTCAATCATGCGTCTGCACCCCAGACCCCGCGCCTCCCGAGTCTGGAGCTTCCCATCGCTCCCGTCAACAGCAACAAAACCGGCGGGGCTGGAAAAATCACTGTTTGCTCACCAACATGTCTCGGGCAGCGTTTGGCACCTCGCTCAGTTAGGACAGGGCCAGCTGTGTGCCGGCTGCTGCTCTTCAGTGCTGTTGAGCCGCGCCTAATGGCTGCAAGGCCAGGCTGAAAGCCCAGGGTCCAACATACGTTCAAGCAAGGGAATGTGTTGGAAATGATGGCTCGTGATTTGACCACGCTCGGAGCTGTGAAAGTCTTTGTGAAAAACCGGGCCCAGGCTGGCAAGTTTGGGGCAAGAAGCTGATCACACTCCCGATTTCAAGCGGAGACACCCGCACCTCCTAGTCCATCGTCCTAGTCCTAGTCCTAGTCCTAGTCCTAGTCCTAGTAAATCATGACCTTTTCTGATGCCACAGGACTTTGAGCTGTCATTCAAGTCTCCAGGTGATTCTGATTAAGGCAGTTCACTGTTTTATTTTATTATTTTCATTGTATTTATTTCATTCCATTTTATGTTTCTGTTTCAAACTAGACCTGGCGCTCAGCTAAGCAGTGCCTCAGGGATCCAGGTAAACCGAGAAAAAACAAAGTTATGACCTGCAGCATAAGGTTTTACTGGCAAAGACGTGTCAGCTAAGAGCCTGTAAAAAACCCTTCACCACCTCAGCCAAGACAACTATGTTAGCGAAACCTCCTGTGCAGGTTTTACGCGTCGATTCCAACAGAGGAATGCTCTCACTGGCTGAGCTCGTGTCACTTGGAGAGGTGATGCAGCCTCCCGCCAGAAAACCTCCTGCATCTCTATTAAGAGGATGCTGCTCTCACAGACACGTGGAAAAGCCAGAGCAGCGAAGGATCTTCTGTTGTGCTGGAGCTTTAGTCATTGTCATGCAACATCTTCCACAACCTGAGTCCAAATGAACTGTGAACACAAAAATGAAATACAGGTTAGCAAACTATGTGGATTCTTAAAATAACATTTTCTGGGGTCTCACGTGCTGCAGTGGACATATCCAATTCGGCTCAAGCATCAGATGCTCTTCAGCATCAGCTGTGCCTAATACTGCACATGGTAATTTAGGATTCCTAGGTGGTTACCTGGCAGTGTGAATTGGCCCTGGTGGAGATCCATGTTCCTGAGAGTGGATCATTGTTGAGCTCGTATGTTAGAGGCAAGCCACCATCTCCCTGCTGCAGTCAGCCATGTGGGAACATTAACAACTGACCAGGCTCCTGGTTGAGAACGTGGAAGCCGTTGGTCCTTCACTAATTTATTTTCATGCCATCGAGATGTACAGAGGTTTCCTCAGCTCAGATCTCCAGCTTTGGGATGGTAGAATGCTGCTGTCGGGAGGAAATACCAACTGGCTGACTCCAGCTAGACCCAACTGCTCCAAACCTCCTTTTCTGGCCATCATTGCAGTTCTCCAGCAGCCCAAAGGCAAATAACCCAGCAACTTCCACATCTGAAATATCCCAAGACGCATTAAAAAAGACATTGGCTTTTATTTGCTTTAGTTGACCTTTTGATGGGAAGACCTTGACCAAGCCCTCTTGTCTAACCTACCTTTTTGGTCTGCAATGAAACTACCTGCAGAATGCCAACATTTGGCGCTCCGGAGCATGGAGGATGTCACTTCCCCCCATTTGTTTTGGTTTGAACTGTTGTGGTGAAGATGTAGGAGACTCAATCAAAGATTGCTTACCCAGAGGATATGATATCAGTTTATGTATTTTATGTTACGTGAGGGGTTTTCTACTGAACTGTTAGGCTTCATTTATCCTAGACAAGTTGTAGGTAGTTCTGCCTGTGGTCCCTCTGGTAGCACAACTGCCTCTGTTTGGGAACTTGGTGTTCTCCACATTATTGCAGGTCCTCACAGGCTTTTCTTCTGTAAGTTCTCCATTGTAAGACACTAGGGACAAGAGAAGAGGGAGAACTGCATTATTAAGTTTAAAGTTTTAATAAATCCGAAGACTGAAGTTTTTATACCAGAGAGCCATGAGTTTTGTTCACAAAATATTACCAGCAGAATTTTGGTTACAGGGTTTTTTGGGTTGTTCTTTGGCTGGTTGGTTTTTTTTTACTGAGCTATGCATAAGAGAGGTGACCCCTACGCTTTTAAAATCTTGAGTTATTTTAGAATTGAGGTGACCCCTACGCTTTTAAAATCTTGAGTTATTTTAGAATTAAGTGTTTTTCTAATAATGATTGATTTTACGAACTTATACCCCTGGTATGTGTGGAAACTTTCAGTAGAAGTTCTGCAGCAGAAATAAGTTTACAGTGTGAACAAGTCCTAGACTCCAGATGCTCTAAAGCGGTCTGTTCTCATGCATTATTATTACTGTTTCAGTGTGATTTATTGCTGTAGAAAGCTATCACAATTGTAGATGTAACATCCAATAGATCTTTGAACAAAATATCAGAAAGTACTTGGCTGTGGTCATTCTGTGATTGTATCTCTGCAGATGTTTTCTTTCGCTATGTAGAAAAATGGTGTGTTTCAAATGCTTTGTCTGCTGCGAGCAGGGTTTTATCACGTCTGTGGATTCATTTAGGGAAATTTATTCTTGTTGCTAATTGAAAACGGGAACTAGTTTAACTTTGGATTATTTATTATTTTGCTATGTGCTGTTTGAGTATGCTCAGTACTTTTAATCCCTAACGAATAGTATTTTCTGAAGACTGGAAGATCTAATACCATTTTAAGACGTGGAAAAAACTGAGAGTATGTCACAGATTCAGGAATTCTGCCCAGCAAGCAGTGAAAGGTCTTGGGAATCCCAGACTGACAAACTCGCCCTACAAACAAACAGAATTATAATCCTTATGGCAAAGAGATGTCTTTCTCAGCTGATAAAAGGCATTAGCTCAAGTGTGAGGTCTCAAATAGACCAGCTACTGGGTTTGTGTGAGATTGGGTGAAGAGGGGGTAGAAGAGTGTCTTGAATGACTGTAGACATGTACCAAGCTCCAAGAAGAGCACATTAAGTTACTAAGAAAGAATCCTCAAATCCTTCCAGAAGTGTTAAATACAAATTGCCCTCTCGCAAACCACTCATGCCACATGATTTCTTCTCTCTTCCCGGCCACCACTGCGTTTACAAGTATTTCAGAATCCATCTGATCCCGTTTTGATCCACCAGAATTTCCACCGCAGATGCGTTTTGTTTCTGGAAATCATTGAGGACATTTGGACAGGAGCTCCCAGTTCAGTTTCCTCTGAGAGGAATTCAGTTTGCAACACGCCAAAATCTCTTAGAGACCCAAACCAGTGTGAGGCAACTGGAGACAATGGAGGACTTGCGTCAAAATTATGTTGCTCCAAGGCAAATGCTTGTTGTAGACAGGCCCATTGAAGCGCAGTGCATACCATGGAAACACCATGCCACAACTGAAATTGCAGTGGAAAACGGGGGAAGTAGATGAAAGGTTTATTCAAAAGTTCAAGAGAAAGTATAATTTGAGGGCATTTAATTTTTCTTTTTAATCCATTTTTCTTCATACGTAATTACAAGCAACTCAGAGGAGTAAGTATCCCTCAAATCTGAAGTGATGGAGGTTGATTTGATTGTCTGAGCACATAAAAATAAAAGATGCATGTTTTAAATTTTGCCTTTCTCAGAATTTTGGATTTTTACCCATTTAAAATTTGTTAGAATAGGTATAAAGAGTATGGAATCAATGCTGCAAAGAGTTAGTCTCACAGGCCGTTTACCTGAAGTCCAACTGGGATATTAATGGATTTTCGTGTTTGCGGGATCAGACCTTTGAGTCACCTCTCAGCATTCTAACGCTTCCGTTTGACAACAGTGCTGTGCTATAAAGTAGGTAGTAAAGAAGTATTTTCACAGAATCACAGAATCACAGAATCGACAGGATTGGAAAAGCCCTCAGAGATCATCCAGTCCAACCCTTGGTCCAACTCTAGTCTGTTTACTAGATCATGGCACTAAGTGCCATGTCCAATCTCACTTTAAAAACCTCCAGGGACGGCGAGTCCACCACCTCCCTGGGCAGCCATTCCAATGCCTGACCACTCTCTCTGTAAAGAATTTCTTCCTAATATCCAGTCTAAATTTCCCCTGGCAGAGTTGAAGCCCATGGCCCCTTGTCCTATTGCTGACTGCCTGGGAGAAGAGACCAATCCCCACCTGGCTAGAACTTCCCTTCAGATAGTTATAGAGAGTGATGAGCTCAGCTCTGAGCCTCCTCTTCTCCAGACTGAACAAGCCCAGCTCCCTCAGCCTCTCCCCACAGGGCTTGTGCTCAAGTCCTTTCACCAGTCTTGTTGCTCTTCTCTGGACCCGCTCCAGCACTTCAATCTCTTTCCTGAGCTGAGGGTTCCAGAACTGAACACAACACTCCAGGTGTGGCCTCCCCAATGCAGAGCACAGGGGAAGGATCACTTCCCTTGTCCTGCTGACCACGCTGGTTTGGATACAGGACAGGACACCATTGGCCTTCTGGCCTTTGTCATCTATTCTAAATATATATATACACACTAAATGTATTGCATATGTAATATACGTATAAGAGGCTATGTCTTATATACTAAACTACAGGTAATAAAGGTATCAACCTTTTGTCATTATAAAGTTACGATAATTGTGTAGTAAAAACTTACAGAGTATTGCCATCTGACTTTACAGTGTAGCAGTAAAACACTTATTAAGAAGTTGACCAATAAATAGTTAATTAACACATACTAATTTAAGGAATGTATTTTTAGGGGATTTCATGTTCTTGCTCATGTAAGTGATAGAGTTGAATACTTGTGCGAATAGATAATTGACATTTTCTTTTGCAAAGTGAAGGAACAAATTTTCAACCACTGGGATAGAGAAAACTTTTAGAAAGATGCCTGAATGCTTTCTGACTTCTTGCAGTGAACATTGGTTTGTGACTTCCCATTCTAAATGAATAAAATATAAAGTAGTGATGATACATGGTTAATAAATTACAAACCTGAACATTATTGTGACTATAAAGACAGAACACAAAGATAAAGTGAAAATTCCTGAATAGAAG